>NW_027363100.1:1650000-1832500 GCF_046119375.1 Phyllobates terribilis | reverse complement strand
ACAACCCTAAGAACATCGTTCCAACCGTGAAGCATGGTGGGGGAAACATACTTTGGGGGTGCTTTTCTGCAAAGGGGACATGACGACTGCACCGTATTGAAAGGAAGATGGATGGCGTCATGTATCGCGAGATTTTGGCCAACAACCTCCTTCCCTCAGTAAGAGCATTGAAGATGGGTCGTGGCTAGGTCTTTCCAGCAAGGCAATGACCCAAAACATACAGCCAAAGCAACAAAGGAGTGGATCATAAAGAACTACAGTAAGGTCATGGAGTGGCCTAGCCAGTCTCCAGACCTTAATCCCATAGAAAACTTATGGAGGGAATTAAAGCTCCGATTTGCCAAGCGACAGCCTTAAAATCTTAATGATTTAGAGATGATCTGCAAAGAGGAGTGGAGCAAAATTCCTCCCGACATGTGCACAACCCTCATCATCAGCTACAAACAACGTCTGACTGCTGTGCTGCCAACATGTGTTTTACCACCAAGTATTAAGTGTTGTTTTCCAGAGGGATCAAATACTTATTTCTCACTGCAAAATGCAAAAAAATTATCTTAATTTATACAATGTGATTTTCTTGATTTTTTTTTTTGGATATTCGATCTCTCAATGTTAAAATTAACCTACCCTTAAAATTATAGACTGTTCATGTCTTTGTCAGTGGGCAAACTAAGAAAGACAGCAGGGGATCAAATAATTATTTCCCCCACTGTGTATATAATTATATATACAGTTATATGAAAAAGTTTGGGCACCCCTATTAATCTTAAGCTTAATGTTTTCTTAAAATTGGTGTTTTTGCAACAGCTATTTCAGTTTGATCTATGTAATAACTGTTGGACACAGTAATGTTTCTGCCTTGAAATGAGGTTTATTGTACTAAAAGAAAATGTGCAATCCGCATTATACAGGAAGAGGAGGTGAGCTGTGATATCACCTATTGTGAATGGTGGATCCTGTGTTATCTACTGTATATAGAGGTGTTATCAGTCATTATACAGGAGGCGGAGGTGAGCTGTGATATAACCTATTGTGAATGTTGGGTTCCCTGTGTTATCTACTGTATATAGAGGTGTTATCAGTCATTGTACAGGAGGAGGAGGTGAGCTGTGACATCACCTATTGTGAATGGTGGGTCTCCTGTGTCATCTGTATATGGAGGTGTTATCAGTCATTGTACAGGAGGAGGAGGAGGTGAGCTGTTACAACACCTATTGTGAATGGTGGATCCTGTGTTATCTACAGTATATAGAGGTGTTATCAGTCATTATACAGGAGGAGGAGGTGAGCTGTGATATCACCTATTGTGAATTGTGGATCCTGTGTTATCTACTGTATATAGAGGTGTTATCTGTCATTATACAGGAGGAGGAGGTGAGCTGTGATATCACCTATTGTGAATGTTGGGTCCCCTGTGTTATCTACTGTATATAGAGGTGTTATCAATCATTGTGCAGGAGGAGGAGGAGGTGAGCTGTGATATCACCTATTGTGAATGGTTGTTCCCCTTTGTTACCTACTGTATATAGAGGTGTTATCAGTCATTATACAGGAGGAGGAGGTGAGCTGTGATATCACCTATTGTGAATGGTGGGTACTCTGTGTTATCTACTGTATATAGAGGTGTTATCAGTCATTGTACAGGAGGAGGAGGTGAGCTGTGATATCACCTATTGTGAATGGTGGATCCTGTGTTATCTACTGTATATAGAGGTGTTATCAGTCATTATACAGGAAAAGGAGGTGAGCTGTGATCTCACCTATTGTGAATGGTGGATCCTGTGTTATCTACTGTATATAGAGATGTAATCAGTCATTGTACAGGAGGAGGAGGTGAGCTGTGATATGACTTATTGTGAATGGTGGATGCTGTGTTATCTACTGTATATAGAGGTGTTATCCGTCATTGTACGGGAGGAAGAGGTGAGCTGTGATATCACCTATTGTGAATCGTGGATCCTGTGTTATCTACTGTATATAGAAGTGTTATCATTCATTGTACAGGAGGAGGTGAGCTGTGATCTCACCTATTGTGAATGGTGGATCCTGTGTTATCTACTGTATATAGAGATGTAATCAGTCATTGTACAGGAGGAGGAGGTGAGCTGTGATATCAGCTATTGTGAATAGAGGATCCTGTGTTATCTACTGTATATAGAGGTGTTATCAGTCATTGTACAGGAGGAGGAGGTGAGCTGTGATGTCACCTATTGTGAATGGTGGATCCTGTGTTATCTACTGTATATAGAGGTGTTATCAGTCATTGTACAGGAGGAGGAGGTGAGCTGTGATATCAGCTATTGTGAATAGAGGATCCTGTGTTATCTACTGTATATAGAGGTGTTATCAGTCATTGTACAGGAGGAGGAGGTGAGCTGTGATCTCACCTATTGTGAATGGTGGATTCTGTGTAATCTACTGTATATAGAGGTGTTATCATTCATTGTACAGGAGGAGGAGGTGAGCTGTGATATCGCCTATTATGAATGGTGGATCCTGTGTTATCTACTGTATATAGAGGTGTTATCAGTCATTGTACAGGAGGAGGAGGTGAGCTGTGATCTCACCTATTGTGAATGGTGGATCCTGTGTTATCTACTGTATATAGAGGTGTTATCAGTCATTGTACAGGAGGAGGAGGTGAGCTTTGATGTCACCTATTGTGAATGGTGGATCCTGTGTTATCTACTGTACATAGAGGTGTTATCATTCATTGCACAGGAAGAGGTGAGCTGTGATCTCACCTATTGTGAATGGTGGATGCTGTGTTATCTACTGTATATAGAGGTGTTATCAGTCATTGTACGGGAGGAAGAGGTGAGTTGTGATATCACCTATTGTGAATGGTGGATCCTGTGTTATCTACTGTATATAGAGGTGTTATCATTCATTGTACAGGAGGAGGTGAGCTGTGATCTCACCTATTGTGAATGGTGGATCCTGTGTTATCTACTGTATATAGAGGTGTGATCAGTCATTGTACAGAAGGAGGCGAATGTGAGCTGTGATCTCACCTTTTGTGAATGGTGGATCCTGTGTTATCTACTGTATATAGAGGTGTTATCATTCATTGTACAGGAGAAGGAGGAGGTGAGCTGTGATATCACATATTGTGAATGGTGGATCCTGTGTTATCTACTGTATATAGAGGTGTTATCATTCATTGTACAGGAGGAGGTGAGCTGTGAGCTCACCTGTTGTGAATGGTGGATCCTGTGTTTTTTAGTGTATATAGAGGTGTTATCAGTCATTGTACAGGAGGAGGAGGAGGAGGTGAGTTGTGATATCACCTATTGTGAATGGTGGATCCTGTTTTACCTACAGTATATAGAGGTGTTATCAGTCATTATACATTAGGAGGAGGTGAGCTGTGATATCACCTATTGTGAATGTTTGGTCCCCTGTGTATTCTACTCTATATAGAGGTGTTATCAGTCATTGTACAGGAGGAGGTGAGCTGTGATAACACTTATTGTGAATGGTGGATCCTGTGTTATCTACTGTATATAGAGGTGTTATTAGTCATTGTACAGGAGGAGGAAGGGGTGAGCTGTGATCTCACCTATTGTGAATGTTGGATCCTGTGTTATCTACTGTATATAGAGGTGTTATCAGTCATTGTACAGGAGGAGAAGGTGAGCTGTGATATCACCTATTATGAATGGTGGATCCTGTGTTATCTACTGTATATAGAATTGTTATCAGACATTGTACAGGAGGAGGAGGAGGTGAGCTGTGACATCACCTATTGTGAATGGTGGGTCCCCTGTGTCATCTACTGTATATAGAGGTGTTATCAGTCATTGTACAGGAGGAGGAGGAGGTGAGCTGTGATATCACATATTGTGAATGGTGGATCCTGTGTTATCTACTGTATATAGAGGTGTTATCAGTCATTGTACAGGAGAAGGAGGAGGTGAGCTGTGATATCACATATTGTGAATGGTGGAACCTGTGTTATCTACTGTATGAAGAGGTTTTATCAGTCGTTGTACAGGAGGAGGAGGAGGTGAGCTGTGATATCACATATGGTGAATGGTGGATCCTGTGTTACCTACTATATATAGAGGTGTTATCAGTCATTATACAGGAGGAGGAGGTGAGCTGTGATATCAACTATTGTGAATGGAGGGTCCCCTGTGTCATCTACTGTATATAGAGGTGTTATCATTCATTGTACAGGAGGAGGAGGTGAGCTGTTATATCACCTATTGTGAATGGTGGATCCTGTGTTACCTACTGTATATAGATGTGTTATCAGTCATTATACAGGGGGAGAAGGTGAGCTGTGATACCACCTATTGTGAATGGTGGGTCCCCTTTGTTATGTACTGTATATAGAGGTGTTATCCGTCATTGTACAGGAGGATGAGGTTAGCTGTGATATCACTTATTGTGAATGGTGGATCCTGTGTTATCTACTGTATATAGAGGTGTTATCAGTCATTGTACAGGAGGAGGAGGAGGTGAGCTGTGAGCTCTCCTATTGTGAATGGTGGATCCTGTGTAATCTACTGTATATAGAGGTGTTATCATTCATTGGACAGGAGGAGGAGGTGAGCTGTGATATCACCTATTGTGAATGGTGGATCCTGTGTTATCTACTGTATATAGAGGTGTTAACAGTCATTGTACAGGAGGAGAGGGAGGTGAACTGTGATACCACCTATTGTGAATGGTGGGTCCCCTTTGTTATCTACTGTATGTAGAGGTGTTATCAGTCATTGTGCAGGAGGAGGAGGTGAGCTGTGATATCACTTATTGTGAATGGTGGATCCTGTGTTATCAACTATATATAGAGGTCTTATCAGTCATTGTATAGAAGGAGGAGGTGAGCTGTGATATCACCTATTGTGAACAGTGGATCCTGTGTTATCTACTGTATATAGAGGTGTTATCAGTCATTGTACAGGAGGAGGAGGAGTTGAGTTGTGATATCACCTATTGTGAATGGTGGATCCGGTGTTACCTACTGTATATAGAGGTATTATCAGTCATTATACAGGAGGAGGAGGTGAGCTGTGATCTCGCCTATTGTGAATGGTGGAAACTGTGTCATCTACTGTATATAGAGGTGTTATCATTCATTGTACAGGAGGAGGAGGTGAGCTGTGATGCCACCAATTGTGAATGGTGGATCCTGTGTTATCTACTGTATATAGAGGTGTTACCAGTCATTGTACAGGAGGAGGAGGAGGTGAGCTGTGATATCACCTATTGTGAATGGTGGATCGTGTTATCTACTGTACATAGAGATGTTATCAGTGATTGTACAGGAATAGGAGGAGGTGAGCTGTGATATCACCTAAAGTGAATGGTGGGTCCCCTGTGTTATCTAGTGTATATAGAGGTGTTATCAGTCATTGTACAGGAGCAGGAGGTGAGCTGTGATATGACTTATTGTGAATGGTGGATGCTGTGTTATCTACTGTATATAGAGGTGTTATCAGTCATTGTACGGGAGGAAGAGGTGAGCTGTGATATCACCTATTGTGAATCGTGGATCCTGTGTTATCTACTGTATATAGAGGTGTTATCAGTCATTATACAGGAGGAGGAGGTGAGCTGTGATATCAACTATTGTGAATCGTGGATCCTGTGTCATCTACTGTATATAGAGGTGTTATCAGTCATTATACAGGAGGAGGAGGTGAGCTGTGATATCAACTATTGTGAATGTTGGGTCCCCTGTGTTATCTACTGTATATAGAGGTGTTATCAGTCATTGTACAGGAGGAGGAGGTGAGCTGTGATATCACCTATTGTGAATGGAGGGTCCCCTGTGTCACCTACTGTATATAGAGGTTTTATCATTCATTGTACAGGAGGAGGAGGTGAGCTGTGATACCACCTATTGTGAATGGTGGGTCCCCTTTGTTATGTACTGTATATGGAGGTGTTATCCGTCATTGTACAGGAGGAGGAGGTTAGCTGTGATATCACTTATTGTGAATGGTGGATCCTGTGTTATCTACTGTATATAGAGGTGTTATTCATTGTACAGGAGGAGGAGGTGAGCTGTGATATCACCTATTGTGAATGGTGGATCCTGTGTTATCTACTGTATATAGAGGTGTTATCAGTCATTGTACAGGAGGAGATGGAGGTGAGCTGTGATATCACCTATTGTGAATGGTGGATCATGTGTTACCTACTGTATATAGAGGTGTTATCAGTCATTGTACAGGAGGAGGAGGTGAGCTGTGATATCACTTATTGTGAATGGTGGATCCTGTGTTATCTACTGTATATAGAGGACTTATCAGTCATTGTATAGGAGGAGGAGGTGAGCTGTGATATCACCTATTGTGAACAGTGGATCCTGTGTTATCTACTGTATATAGAGGTGTTATCAGTCATTGTACAGGAGGAGGAGGTGAGCTGTGATGTCACCTATTGTGAATGGTGGATCCTGTGTTATCTACTGTATATAGAGGTGTTATCAGTCATTGTACAGGAGGAGGAGGTGAGCTGTGATCTCACCTATTGTGAATGGTGGATTCTGTGTAATCTACTGTATATAGAGGTGTTATCATTCATTGTACAAGAGGAGGAGGTGAGCTGTGATATCGCCTATTATGAATGGTGGATCCTGTGTTATCTACTGTATGTAGAGGTGTTATCATTCATTGTACAGGAGGAGGAGGAGTTGAGCTGTGATATCACCTATTGTGAATGGTGGATCCTGTGTTATCTACTGTATATAGAGGTGTTATCAGTCATTGTACAGGAGGAGGAGGTGAGCTGTGATGTCACCTATTGTGAATGGTGGATCCTGTGTTATCTACTGTATATAGAGGTGTTATCAGTCATTGTACAGGAGGAGGAGGTGAGCTGTGATCTCACCTATTGTGAATGGTGGATCCTGTGTTATCTATTGTATATAGAGGTGTTATCAGTCATTGTACAGGAGTAGGAGGTGAGCTGTGATGTCACCTATTGTGAATGGTGGATCCTGTGTTATCTACTGTACATAGAGGTGTTATCATTCATTGCACAGGAAGAGGTGAGCTGTGATCTCACCTATTGTGAATGGTGGATGCTGTGTTATCTTCTGTATATAGAGGTGTTATCAGTCATTGTACGGGAGGAAGAGGTGAGTTGTGATATCACCTATTGTGAATGGTGGATCCTGTGTTATCTACTGTATATAGAGGTGTTATTCATTGTACAGGAGGAGGTGAGCTGTGATCTCACCTATTGTGAATGGTGGATCCTGTGTTATCTACTGTATATAGAGGTGTGATCAGTCATTGTACAGAAGGAGGAGAAGGTGAGCTGTGATCTCACCTTTTGTGAATGGGGGATCCTGTGTTATCTACTGTATATAGAGGTGTTATCAGTCATTGTACAGCATGAGGAGGTGAGCTGTGATATCACCTATTGTGAATGGTGGATCCTGTGTTATCTACTATATATAGAGGTGTTGTCAGTCATTGTACAGGAGGAGGAGGAGGTGAGCTGTGACATCACCTATTGTGAATGGTGGATTCTGTGTAATCTACTGTATATAGAGGTGTTATCATTCATTGTACAGGAGGAGGAGGTGAGCTGTGATATCGCCTATTATGAATGGTGGATCCTGTGTTATCTACTGTAAATAGAGGTGTTATCCGTCATTGTACAGGAGGAGGAGGAGGTGAGCTGTGATATCACATATTGTGAATGGTGGATCCTGTGTTATCTACTGTATATAGAGGTGTTATCATTCATTGTACAGGAGAAGGAGGAGGTGAGCTGTGATATCACATATTGTGAATGGTGGATCCTGTGTTATCTACTGTATATAGAGGTGTTATCATTCATTGTACAGGAGGTGGTGAGTTGTGATATCACCTATTGTGAATGGTGGATCCTGTGTTACCTACTGTATATAGAGGTGTTATCAGTCATTATACAGGAGGAGAAGGTGAGCTGTGATATCACCTATTGTGAATGGTGGGTCCCCTGTGTAATCTACTGTATATAGACGTGTTATCATTCATTGTACAGGAGGAGGAGGTGAGCTGTGATATCACCTATTGTGAATGGTGGATCCTGTGTTATTTACTGTATATAGAGGTGTTATCAGTCATTGTACAGGAGGAGGAGGTGGTGAGCTGTGATATAACCTTTTGTGAATGGTGGATCCTGTGTTATCTACTGTATATAGAGGTGTTATCAGTCATTGTACAGGATGAGGAGGTGAGTTGTGATATCACCTATTGTGAATGGTGGATCCTGTTTTACCTACAGTATATAGAGGTGTTATCAGTCATTATACAGGGGGAGGAGGTGAGCTGTGATATCGCATATTGTGAATGGTGGATCCTGTGTTATCTACTGTATGAAGAGGTTTTATCAGTCATTGTACAGGAGGACGAGGAGGTGAGCTGTGATATCATCTATTGTGAATGGTGGATCCTGTGTTACCTACTGTATATAGAGGTGTTATCAGTCATTATACAGGAGGAGGAGGTGAGCTGTGATATCACCTATTGTGAATGTTTGGTCCCCTGTGTAATCTACTGTATATAGAGGTGTTATCATTCATTGTACCGGAGGAGGTGAGCTGTGATATCGCCTATTATGAATGGTGGATCCTGTGTTATCTACTGTATATAGAGGTGTTATCAGTCATTGTACAGGAGGAGGAGGTGAGCTGTGATACCACCTAATGTGAATGGTGGATCCTGTGTTAACTACTGTATATAGAGGTGTTATCAGTCATTGTACAGGAGGAGAAGGTGAGCTGTGATATCACCTATTATGAATGGTGGATCCTGTGTTATCTACTGTATATAGAATTGTTATCAGACATTGTACAGGAGGAGGAGGAGGTGAGCTGTGACATCACCTATTGTGAATGGTGGGTCCCCTGTGTCATCTACTGTATATAGAGGTGTTATCAGTCATTGTACAGGAGGAGGAGGAGGTGAGCTGTGATATCACCTATTGTGAATGGTGGATCCTGTGTTATCAACTATATATAGAGGTGTTGTTAGTCATTGTACAGGAGGAGGAGGAGGTGAGCTGTGACATCACCTATTGTGAATGGTGGATTCTGTGTAATCTACTGTATATAGAGGTGTTATCATTCATTGTACAGGAGGAGGAGGTGAGCTGTGATATCGCCTATTATGAATGGTGGATCCTGTGTTATCTACTGTATATAGAGGTGTTATCAGTCATTGTACAGGAGGAGGAGGAGGTGAGCTGTGATATCACATATTGTGAATGGTGGATCCTGTGTTATCTACTGTATATAGAGGTGTTATCATTCATTGTACAGGAGAAGGAGGAGGTGAGCTGTGATATCACATAATGTGAATGGTGGATCCTGTGTTATCTACTGTATATAGAGGTGTTATCATTCATTGTACAGGAGGAGGTGAGCTGTGAGCTCACCTATTGTGAATGGTGGATCCTGTGTTTTTTTACTGTATATAGAGGTCTTAACATTCATTGTACAGGAGGAGGAGAAGGTGAGCTGTGATATCACCTATTGTGAATGGTGGGTCCCCTGTGTAATCTACTGTATATAGACGTGTTATCATTCATTGTACAGGAGGAGGTGAGCTGTGAGCTCACCTATTGTGAATGGTGGATCCTGTGTTATCTACTGTATGAAGAGGTTTTATCAGTCATTGTACAGGAGGAGGAGGAGGTGAGCTGTGATGTCACGTATTGTGAATGGTGGATCCTGTGTTACCTACTATATATAGAGGTGTTATCAGTCATTATACAGGAGGAGGAGGTGAGCTGTGATATCAACTATTGTGAATGTTGGGTCCCCTGTGTTATCTACTGTATATAGAGGTGTTATCAGTCATTGTACAGGAGGAGGAGGTGAGCTGTGATATCACCTATTGTGAATGGAGGGTCCCCTGTGTCACCTACTGTATATAGAGGTTTTATCATTCATTGTACAGGAGGAGGAGGTGAGCTGTGATACCACCTATTGTGAATGGTGGGTCCCCTTTGTTATGTACTGTATATGGAGGTGTTATCCGTCATTGTACAGGAGGAGGAGGTTAGCTGTGATATCACTTATTGTGAATGGTGGATCCTGTGTTATCTACTGTATATAGAGGTGTTATTCATTGTACAGGAGGAGGAGGTGAGCTGTGATATCACCTATTGTGAATGGTGGATCCTGTGTTATCTACTGTATATAGAGGTGTTATCAGTCATTGTACAGGAGGAGATGGAGGTGAGCTGTGATATCACCTATTGTGAATGGTGGATCATGTGTTACCTACTGTATATAGAGGTGTTATCAGTCATTGTACAGGAGGAGGAGGTGAGCTGTGATATCACTTATTGTGAATGGTGGATCCTGTGTTATCTACTGTATATAGAGGACTTATCAGTCATTGTATAGGAGGAGGAGGTGAGCTGTGATATCACCTATTGTGAACAGTGGATCCTGTGTTATCTACTGTATATAGAGGTGTTATCAGTCATTGTACAGGAGGAGGAGGAGTTGAGTTGTGATATCACCTATTGTGAATGGTGGATCCGGTGTTACCTACTGTATATAGAGGTATTATCAGTCATTATACAGGAGGAGGAGGTGAGCTGTGATCTCACCTATTGTGAATGGTGGAAACTGTGTCATCTACTGTATATAGAGGTGTTATCAGTCATTGTACAGGAGGAGGAGGAGGTGAGTTGTGATATCACCAATTGTGAATGGTGGATCCTGTGTTATCTACTGTATATAGAGGTGTTATCAGTCATTGTGCAGGAGGAGGAGGAGATGAGCTGTGATATCACCTATTGTGAATGTTGGATCTTGTGTTATCTACTGTATATAGAGGTGTTATCAGTCATTGTACAGGAGGAGGAGGTGAGCTGTGATCTCACCTATTCTGAATGGTGGATCCTGTGTTATCTACTGTATATAGAGGTGTTATCAGTCATTGTACAGGAGGAGGAGGTGTGCTGTGATATCACCTATTGTGAATGGTGGATCCTGTGTTATCTACTGTATATAGAGGTGTTATCAGTCATTGTACAGGAGGAGAGGGAGGTGAGCTGTGATATCACCTATTGTGAATGGTGAATACTGTGTTATCTACTGTATATAGAGGTGTTATCAGTCATTGTACAGGAGGAAGTGAGCTGTGATCTCACCTATTGTGAATGGTGGATCCTTTGTAATCTTCTGTATATAGAGGTGTTATCATTCATTGCACAGGAGTAGGAGGTGAGCTGTTATATCACCTATTGTGAATGGTGGATCCTGTGTTATCTACTGTATATAGATGTGTTATCAGTCATTGTACAGGAGGAGGAGGAGGTGAGCTGTGATCTCACCTATTGTGAATGGTGGATCCTGTGTTATCTACTGTATATAGAGGTGTTATCAGTCATTGTACAGGAGGAGGAAGAGGTGAGCTGTTATACCACCTATTGTGAATGGTGGGTCCCCTGTGTTATCTACTGTATGTAGAGGTGTTATCAGTGATTGTACAGGAGGAGGAGGTGAGCTGTGATATCACTTATTGTGAATGGTGGAACCTGTGTTATCTACTGTATATAGAGGTGTTATCAGTCATTGTGCAGGAGGAGGAGGAGGTGAGCTGTGATATCACCTATTGTGAATGGTGGATCCTGTGTTATCTACTGTATATAGAGGTGTTATCAGTCATTGTACAGGAGGAGAGGGAGGTGAGCTGTGATATCACCTATTGTGAATGGTGGATCATGTGTTATCTACTGTGTATAGAGGTGTTATCAGTCATTGTACAGGAGGAGGAAGAGGTGAGCTGTTATACCACCTATTGTGAATGGTGGGTCCCCTGTGTTATCTACTGTATGTAGAGGTGTTATCAGTGATTGTACAGGAGGAGGAGGTGAGCTGTGATATCACTTATTGTGAATGGTGGAACCTGTGTTATCTACTGTATATAGAGGTGTTATCAGTCATTGTGCAGGAGGAGGAGGAGGTGAGCTGTTATATCACCTATTGTGAATGGTGGATCCTGTGTTATCTACTGTATATAGAGGTGTTATCAGTCATTGTACAGGAGGAGGAGGAGTTGAGTTGTGATATCACCTATTGTGAATGGTGGATCCGGTGTTACCTACTGTATATAGAGGTATTATCAGTCATTAAACAGGAGGAGGAGGTGAGCTGTGATCTCACCTATTGTGAATGGTGGATACTGTGTCATCTACTGTATATAGAGGTGTTATTCATTGTACAGGAGGAGGAGGTGAGCTGTGATGCCACCAATTGTGAATGGTGGATCCTGTGTTATCTACTGTATATAGAGGTGTTATCAGTCATTGTACAGGAGGAGGAGGAGGTGAGTTGCGATCTCACCTATTGTGAATGGTGGATCCTGTGTAATCTACTGTATATAGAGGTGTTATCATTCATTGTACAGGAGGAGGAGGTGAGCTGTGATATCACCTATTGTGAATGGTGGATCCCCTGTGTCATCTACTGTATATAGAGGTGTTATCAGTCATTGTACAGGAGGAGGAGGAGGTTAGCTGTGATATCACCTATTGTGAATGGTGGATCCTGTGTTATCAACTATATATAGAGGTGTTGTTAGTCATTGTACAGGAGGAGGAGGAGGTGAGCTGTGACATCACCTATTGTGAATGGTGGATTCTGTGTAATCTACTGTATATAGAGGTGTTATCATTCATTGTACAGGAGGAGGAGGTGAGCTGTGATATCGCCTATTATGAATGGTGGATCCTGTGTTATCTACTGTATATAGAGGTGTTATCAGTCATTGTACAGGAGGAGGAGGAGGTGAGCTGTGATATCACATATTGTGAATGGTGGATCCTGTGTTATCTACTGTATATAGAGGTGTTATCATTCATTGTACAGGAGAAGGAGGAGGTGAGCTGTCACATATTGTGAATGGTGGATCCTGTGTTATCTACTGTATATAGAGGTGTTATCATTCATTGTACAGGAGGAGGTGAGCTGTGAGCTCACCTATTGTGAATGGTGGATCCTGTGTTTTTTTACTGTATATAGAGGTGTTAACATTCATTGTACAGGAGGAGGAGGAGAAGGTGAGCTGTGATATCACCTATTGTGAATGGTGGGTCCCCTGTGTAATCTACTGTATATAGACGTGTTATCATTCATTGTACAGGAGGAGGTGAGCTGTGATAACACTTATTGTGAATGGTGGATCCTGTGTTATCTACTGTATGAAGAGGTTTTATCAATCATTGTACAGGAGGAGGAGGAGGTGAGCTGTGATGTCACGTATTGTGAATGGTGGATCCTGTGTTACCTACTATATATAGAGGTGTTATCAGTCATTATACAGGAGGAGGAGGTGAGCTGTGATATCAACTATTGTGAATGTTGGGTCCCCTGTGTTATCTACTGTATATAGAGGTGTTATCAGTCATTGTACAGGAGGAGGAGGTGAGCTGTGATATCACCTATTGTGAATGGAGGGTCCCCTGTGTCACCTACTGTATATAGAGGTTTTATCATTCATTGTACAGGAGGAGGGGGTGAGCTGTTATATCACCTATTGTGAATGGTGGATCCTGTGTTATCTACTGTAAATAGAGGTGGTATCAGTCATTGTACAAGAGGAGGAGGTGAGCTGTGATATCACCTATTGTGAATGGTGGATCCTGTGTTATCTACTGTAAATAGAGGTGGTATCAGTCATTATACAGGGGGAGAAGGTGAGCTGTGATACCACCTATTGTGAATGGTGGGTCCCCTTTGTTATGTACTGTATATGGAGGTGTTATCCGTCATTGTACAGGAGGAGGAGGTTAGCTGTGATATCACTTATTGTGAATGGTGGATCCTGTGTTATCTACTGTATATAGAGGTGTTATTCATTGTACAGGAGGAGGAGGTGAGCTGTGATATCACCTATTGTGAATGGTGGATCCTGTGTTATCTACTGTATATAGAGGTGTTATCAGTCATTGTACAGGAGGAGATGGAGGTGAGCTGTGATATCACCTATTGTGAATGGTGGATCATGTGTTACCTACTGTATATAGAGGTGTTATCAGTCATTGTATAGGAGGAGGAGGTGAGCTGTGATATCACCTATTGTGAACAGTGGATCCTGTGTTATCTACTGTATATAGAGGTGTTAGCAGTCATTGTACAGGAGGAGGAGGAGTTGAGTTGTGATATCACCTATTGTGAATGGTGGATCCGGTGTTACCTACTGTATATAGAGGTATTATCAGTCATTATACAGGAGGAGGAGGTGAGCTGTGATCTCACCTATTGTGAATGGTGGAAACTGTGTCATCTACTGTATATAGAGGTGTTATCAGTCATTGTGCAGGAGGAGGAGGAGATGAGCTGTGATATCACCTATTGTGAATGTTGGATCTTGTGTTATCTACTGTATATAGAGGTGTTATCAGTCATTGTACAGGAGGAGGAGGTGAGCTGTGATCTCACCTATTCTGAATGGTGGATCCTGTGTTATCTACTGTATATAGAGGTGTTATCAGTCATTGTACAGGAGGAGGAGGTGTGCTGTGATATCACCTATTGTGAATGGTGGATCCTGTGTTATCTACTGTATATAGAGGTGTTATCAGTCATTGTACAGGAGGAGAGGGAGGTGAGCTGTGATATCACCTATTGTGAATGGTGAATACTGTGTTATCTACTGTATATAGAGGTGTTATCAGTCATTGTACAGGAGGAAGTGAGCTGTGATCTCACCTATTGTGAATGGTGGATCCTTTGTAATCTTCTGTATATAGAGGTGTTATCATTCATTGCACAGGAGTAGGAGGTGAGCTGTTATATCACCTATTGTGAATGGTGGATCCTGTGTTATCTACTGTATATAGAGGTGTTATCAGTCATTGTACAGGAGGAGAAGGAGGTGAGCTGTGATATCACCTATTGTGAATGGTGGATCCTGTGTTATCTACTGTATATAGATGTGTTATCAGTCATTGTACAGGAGGAGGAGGAGGTGAGCTGTGATCTCACCTATTGTGAATGGTGGATCCTGTGTTATCTACTGTATATAGAGGTGTTATCAGTCATTGTACAGGAGGAGGAAGAGGTGAGCTGTTATACCACCTATTGTGAATGGTGGGTCCCCTGTGTTATCTACTGTATGTAGAGGTGTTATCAGTGATTGTACAGGAGGAGGAGGTGAGCTGTGATATCACTTATTGTGAATGGTGGAACCTGTGTTATCTACTGTATATAGAGGTGTTATCAGTCATTGTGCAGGAGGAGGAGGAGGTGAGCTGTGATATCACCTATTGTGAATGGTGGATCCTGTGTTATCTACTGTATATAGAGGTGTTATCAGTCATTGTACAGGAGGAGAGGGAGGTGAGCTGTGATATCACCTATTGTGAATGGTGGATCATGTGTTATCTACTGTATATAGAGGTGTTATCAGTCATTGTACAGGAGGAGGAAGAGGTGAGCTGTTATACCACCTATTGTGAATGGTGGGTCCCCTGTGTTATCTACTGTATGTAGAGGTGTTATCAGTGATTGTACAGGAGGAGGAGGTGAGCTGTGATATCACTTATTGTGAATGGTGGAACCTGTGTTATCTACTGTATATAGAGGTGTTATCAGTCATTGTGCAGGAGGAGGAGGAGGTGAGCTGTTATATCACCTATTGTGAATGGTGGATCCTGTGTTATCTACTGTATATAGAGGTGTTATCAGTCATTGTACAGGAGGAGGAGGAGTTGAGTTGTGATATCACCTATTGTGAATGGTGGATCCGGTGTTACCTACTGTATATAGAGGTATTATCAGTCATTAAACAGGAGGAGGAGGTGAGCTGTGATCTCACCTATTGTGAATGGTGGATACTGTGTCATCTACTGTATATAGAGGTGTTATTCATTGTACAGGAGGAGGAGGTGAGCTGTGATGCCACCAATTGTGAATGGTGGATCCTGTGTTATCTACTGTATATAGAGGTGTTATCAGTCATTGTACAGGAGGAGGAGGAGGTGAGTTGCGATCTCACCTATTGTGAATGGTGGATCCTGTGTAATCTACTGTATATAGAGGTGTTATCATTCATTGTACAGGAGGAGGAGGTGAGCTGTGATATCACCTATTGTGAATGGTGGATCCTGTGTTATCTACTGTATATAGAGGTGTTATCAGTCATTGTACAGGAGGAGAGGGAGGTGAGCTGTGATATCACCTATTGTGAATGGTGGATCCTGTGTTATCTACTGTATATAGAGGTGTTATCAGTCATTGTACAGGAGGAGAGGGATGTGAACTATGATATCACCTATTGTGAATGGTGGATCCTGTGTTATCTACTGCTTATAGAGGTGTTATCAGTCATTGTACAGGAGGAGGAGGAGGTGAGCTGTTATACCACCTATTGTGAATGGTGGGTCCCCAGTGTTATCTACTGTATGTAGAGGTGTTATCAGTCATTGTACAGGAGGAGGAGGTGAGCTGTGATATCACTTATTGTGAATGGTGGAACCTGTGCTATCTACTGTATATAGAGGTGTTATCAGTCATTGTATAGGAGGAGGAGGTGAGCTGTGATATCACCTATTGTGAACAGTGGATCCTGTGTTATCTACTGTATATAGAGGTGTTATCAGTCATTGTACAGGAGGAGGAGGAGTTGAGTTGTGATATCACCTATTGTGAATGGTGGATCCTGTGTTATGTACTGTATATAGAGGTGTTATCAGTCATTGTACAGGAGGAGGAGGAGGTGAGCTGTGATATCACCTATTGTGAATGGTGGATCCTGTGTTACCTACTGTATATAGAGGTGTTATCAGTCATTATACAGGAGGATGAGGTAAGCTGTGATATCACCTATTGTGAATGGTGGGTCCCCTGTGTTATATACTGTATATAGAGGTGTTATCAGCCATTGTACAGGAGGAGGAGGAGGTGAGTTGTGATATCATCTATTGTGAATGGTGGATCCTGTGTTATCTACGGTATATAGAGGTGTTATCAGTCATTGTACAGGAGGAGGAGGAGGTGAGCTGTGATATCACCTATTGTGAATGGTGGATCCTGTGTCATATTCTTTATATAGAGGTGTTATCAGTCATTGTACAGGAGGAGGAGGTGAGCTGTGATATCACCTATTGTGAATGGTGGATCCTGTGTTATCTACTGTATATAGAGGTGTTATCAGTCATTGTACAGGAGGAGGAGGTGAGCTGTGATATCACCTATTGTGAATGGTGGATCCTGTGTCATCTACTTTATATAGAGGTGTTATCAGTCATTATACAGGAGGCGGAGGTGAGCTGTGATATAACCTATTGTGAATGTTGGGTTCCCTGTGTTATCTACTGTATATAGAGGTGTTATCAGTCATTGTACAGGAGGAGGAGGTGAGCTGTGACATCACCTATTGTGAATGGTGGGTCTCCTGTGTCATCTGTATATGGAGGTGTTATCAGTCATTGTACAGGAGGAGGAGGAGGTGAGCTGTTACAACACCTATTGTGAATGGTGGATCCTGTGTTATCTACAGTATATAGAGGTGTTATCAGTCATTATACAGGAGGAGGAGGTGAGCTGTGATATCACCTATTGTGAATTGTGGATCCTGTGTTATCTACTGTATATAGAGGTGTTATCTGTCATTATACAGGAGGAGGAGGTGAGCTGTGATATCACCTATTGTGAATGTTGGGTTCCCTGTGTTATCTACTGTATATAGAGGTGTTATCAGTCATTGTACAGGAGGAGGAGGTGAGCTGTGACATCACCTATTGTGAATGGTGGGTCTCCTGTGTCATCTGTATATGGAGGTGTTATCAGTCATTGTACAGGAGGAGGAGGAGGTGAGCTGTTACAACACCTATTGTGAATGGTGGATCCTGTGTTATCTACAGTATATAGAGGTGTTATCAGTCATTATACAGGAGGAGGAGGTGAGCTGTGATATCACCTATTGTGAATTGTGGATCCTGTGTTATCTACTGTATATAGAGGTGTTATCTGTCATTATACAGGAGGAGGAGGTGAGCTGTGATATCACCTATTGTGAATGTTGGGTCCCCTGTGTTATCTACTGTATATAGAGGTGTTATCAGTCATTGTGCAGGAGGAGGAGGAGGTGAGCTGTGATATCACCTATTGTGAATGGTTGTTCCCCTGTGTTACCTACTGTATATAGAGGTGTTATCAGTCATTATACAGGAGGAGGAGGTGAGCTGTGATATCACCTATTGTGAATGGTGGGTACTCTGTGTTATCTACTGTATATAGAGGTGTTATCAGTCATTGTACAGGAGGAGGAGGTGAGCTGTGATATCACCTATTGTGAATGGTGGATCCTGTGTTATCTACTGTATATAGAGGTGTTATCAGTCATTATACAGGAAAAGGAGGTGAGCTGTGATATCACCTATTGTGAATGGTGGATCCTGTGTTATCTACTGTATATAGAGGTGTTATCAGTCATTGTACAGGAGGAGGTGAGCTGTGATAACACAGGATCCACCATTCACAATAGGTGGTATCACAGCTCACCTCCTCCTGTACATTGACTGATAACACCTCTATATACAGTAGATAACACAGGATCCACCATTCACAATAGGTGGTATCTACTGTATATAGAGGTGTTATCAGTCATTATACAGGAAGAGGAGGTGAGCTGTTACAACACCTATTGTGAATGGTGTGTCCCCTGTGTTATCTACTGTATGTAGAGATGTTATCAGTCATTGTACAGGAGGAGGAGGTGAGCTGTGATATCACTTATTGTGAATGGTGGATCCCGTGTTATCTACTGTATATAGAGGTGTTATCAGTCATTATACAGGAGGAGGAGATGAGCTGTGATATCACCTATTGTGAATGGTGGATCCTGTGTTATCTACTGTATATAAAGGTGTTATCAGTCATTGTACAGGAGGAGGAGGAGGTGAGCTGTGATATCACCTATTGTGAATGGTGGATCCTGTGTTATCTACTGTGTATAGAGGTGTTATCAGTAATTGCACAGGAGGAGGAGGAGGTGAGCTGTGATATCACCTATTGTGAATGGTGGATCCTGTTATCTACTGTATATAGAGGTGTTATCAGTCATTGTACAGGAGGAGGTGAGCTGTGATATCACCTATTGTGAATGGTGGATCCTGTGTAATCTACTGTATATAGAGGTGTTATCAGTCATTGTACAGGAGGAGGAGGTGAGCTGTGATATCACCTATTGTGAATGGTGGATCCGGTGTTATCTACTGTATATAGAGGTGTTATCAGTCATTGTACAGGAGGAGGAGGTGAGCTGTCATATCACATATTGTGAATGGTGGGTCCCCTGTGTTATCTACTGTACATAGAGGTGTTATCAATCATTGTACAGGATGAGGAGGTGAGCTGTGATATCACCTATTGTGAATGGTGGATCCTGTGTTACCTACTTTATATAGAGTTGTTATCAGTCATTGTACAGAATGAGGAGGTGAGCTGTGATATCACCTATTGTAAATGGTGGATCCTGTGTTATCTACTGTATATAGAGGTGTTATCAGTCATTGTACAGGAGGAGGTGAGCTGTGATATCACCTTTTGTGAATAGTGGATCCTGTGTTATCTACTGTATATAGAGGTGTTATCAGTCATTGTGCAGGAGGAGGAGGGGAGCTGTGATCTCAACTATTGTGAATGGTGGATCCTGTTTAATCTACAGTATATAGAGGTGTTATCAGTCATTGTACAAGAGAAGGAGGAGGTGAGCTGTTACATCACCTATTGTGAATGGTGGGTCCCCTGTGTCATCTACTGTATATAGAGGTGTTATCAGTCATTGTATAGGATGAGGAGGTGAGCTGTGATATCACCTATAGTGAATGGTGGATCCTGTGTTATCTACTGTATATAGAGGTGTTATCAGTCATTGTACAGGAGGAGGAGGAGATGAGCTGTGATCTCACTTATTGTGAATGGTGGATCCTGTATAATCTACTGTATATAGAGGTGTTAATAGTCATTGTACAGGAGGAGGAGGTGAGCTGTGATATCACTTATTGTGAATAGTTGAACCTGTGTTATCTACTGTATATAGAGGTGTTACCAGTCATTGTATAGGAGGAGGTGGTGAGCTGTGATATGACTTATTGTGAATGGTGTATCCTGTGTTATCTACTGTATATAGAGGTGTTATCAGTCATTGTACAGGAGGAGGAGGAGGTGAGCTGTTACATCACCTATTGTGAATGGTTGGTCCCCTGTGTCATCTACTGTACATAGGGGTGTTTTCAGTCATTGTACAGGATGAGGAGCTGAGCTGTGATATCACCTATTGTGAATGGTGGATCCTGTGTTACCTACTGTATATAGAGGTGTTATCAGTCATTGTACAGGAGGAGGAGGAGGTGAGCTGTGATATCACCTATTGTGAATGGTGGATCCTGTGTTATCTACTGTATAAAGAGGTGTTATCAGTCATTGTACATGAGGAGGAGGTGAGCTGTGGTATCACCTATTGTGAATGGTGGATCCTGTGTTACCTACTGTATATAGAGGTGTTATCAGTCATTATACAGGAGGGGGAGGTAAGCTGTGATATCACCTATTGTGAATGGTGGATCCTGTGTTATGTACTGTATATAGAGGTGTCATCAGTCATTGTACAGGAGGAGGAGGAGGTGAGCTGTGATCTCACCGATTGTGAATGTTGTATCCTGTGTAATCTAATGTATATAGAGGTGTTATCATTCATTGTACAGGGGGAGGAGGTGAGCTGTTATATCACCTATTGTGAATGGTGGATCCTGTGTTATCTACTGTATATAGAGGTGTTATCAGTCATTGTACAGGAGGAGGAGGAGGTGAGCTGTGATATCAAATATTGTGAATGGTGGATCCTGTGTTATCTACTGTATATAGAGGTGTTATCAATCATTGTACAGCATGAGGAGGTGAGCTGTTATATCACCTATTGTGAATGGTGGATCCTGTGTTATCTACTATATATAGAGGTGTTATCAGTCATTGTACAGGAGGAGGAGGAGGTGAGCTGTGACATCACCTATTGTGAATGGTGGGTCCTCAGTGTCATCTACTATATATAGAGGTGTTATCAGTCATTGTACAGGAGGAGGAGGTGAGCTGTAATCTCACCTATTGTGAATGGTGGATTCTGTGTAATCTACTGTATATAGAGGTGTTATCATTCATTGTACAGGAGGAGGAGGTGAGCTGTGAAATCGCCTATTATGAATGGTGGATCCTGTGTTATCTACTGTATATAGAGGTGTTATTCATTGTACAGGAGGAGGAGGAGGTGAGCTGCGATATCACCTATTGTGAATGGAGGATCCTGTGTTATCTACTGTATATAGAGGTGTTATCATTCATTGTACAGGAGGAGGTGAGCTGTGATCTCACCTATTATGAATGGTGGATACTGTGTTATCTACTGTATATAGAGGTGTTATCAGTCATTGTACAGGAGGAGGAGGTGAGCTGTGATGTCACCTATTGTGAATGGTGGATCCTGTGTTATCTACTGTACATAGAGGTGTTATCATTCATTGCACAGGAAGAGGTGAGCTGTGAACTCACCTATTGTGAATGGTGGATCCTGTGTTATCTACTGTATATAGAGGTGTTATCATTCATTGTACAGGAGGAGATGAGCTGTGATCTCACCTATTATGAATGGTGGATACTGTGTTATCTACTGTATATAGAGGTGTTATCAGTCATTGTACAGGAGGAGGAGGTGAGCTGTGATGTCACCTATTGTGAATGGTGGATCCTGTGTTATCTACTGTACATAGAGGTGTTATCATTCATTGCACAGGAAGAGGTGAGCTGTGAACTCACCTATTGTGAATGGTGGATCCTGTGTTATCTACTGTATATAGAGGTGTTATCATTCATTGTACAGGAGGAGGAGGTGAGCTGTGATCTCACCTATTGTGAATGGTGGATCCTGTGTTATCTACTGTATATAGAGGTGTGATCAGTCATTGTACAGAAGGAGGAGGAGGTGAGCTGTGATCTCACCTTTTGTGAATGGTGGATCCTGTGTTATCTACTGTATATAGAGGTGTTATCAGTCATTGTACAGCATGAGGAGGTGAGCTGTGATATCACCTATTGTGAATGGTGGATCCTGTGTTATCTACTATATATAGAGGTGTTATCAGTCATTGTACAGGAGGAGGAGGAGGTGAGCTGTGACATCACCTATTGTGAATGGTGGGTCCTCTGTGTCATCTACTATATATAGAGGTGTTATCAGTCATTGTACAGGAGGAGGAGGTGAGCTGTGATCTCACCTATTGTGAATAGTGGATTCTGTGTAATCTACTGTATATAGAGGTGTTATCATTCATTGTACAGGAGGAGGAGGTGAGCTGTGATATCGCCTATTATGAATGGTGGATCCTGTGTTATCTACTGTGTATAGAGGTGTTATCATTCATTGTAGATTAGGAGGAGGTGAGTTGTGATATCACCTATTGTGAATGGTGGAACCTGTGTTACCTACTGTATATAGGGGTGTTATCAGTCATTATACAGGAGGAGGAGGAGGTGAGCTGTGATATCACCTATTGTGAATGGTGGATCCTGTGTTACCTACTGTTTATAGAGGTGTTATCAGTCATTATACAGTGGGATGAGATGAGCTGTGATACCACCTATTGTGAATGCTGGGACCCCTGTGTTATCTACTGTATAAAGAGGTGTTATCAGTCATTGTACTGGAGAAGGAGGAGGTGAGCTGTGATATCACCTATTGTGAATGGTGGATCCTGTGTTACCTACTGTTTATAGAGGTGTTATCAGTCATTATACAGGCGGATGAGATGAGCTGTGATACCACCTATTGTGAATGGTGGATCCTGTGTTATCTACTGTATATAGAGGTGTTATCATTCATTGTACAGGAGGAGGTGAGCTGTGATCTCACCTATTGTGAATGGTGGATCCTGTGTTACCTACTGTTTATAGAGGTGTTATCAGTCATTATACAGGAAGAGGAGGTGAGCTGTGATATTACCGATTGTGAATGATGTATCCTGTGTTATCTACTGTATATAGAGGTGTTATCATTCATTGTACAGGAGGAGGTGAGCTGTGATCTCACCTATTGTGAATGGTGGATACTGTGTTATCTACTGTATATAGAGGTGTTATCAGTCATTGTACAGGAGGAGGAGGTGAGCTGTTATGTCACCTATTGTGAATGGTGGATCCTGTGTTATCTATTGTACATAATACCTCTATCATTCATTGCACAGGAAGTGGTGAGCTGTGTTCTCACCTATTGTGAATGGTGGATCCTGTGTTATCTACTGTATATAGAGGTCTTATTAGTCATTGTACAGGAGGAAGAGGTTAGCTGTGATCTCACCTATTGTGAATGGTGGATCCCGTGTTATCTACTGTATATAGAGGTTTTATCAGTCATTGTACAGGAGGAGGAGGAGGTGAGCTGTGATATCACATATTGTGAATGGTGGATCCTGTGTTACCTACTATATATAGAGGTGTTATCAGTCATTTTACAGGAGGAGGAGGTGAGCTGTGATATCAACTATTGTGAATGTTGGGTCCCCTGTGTTATCTACTGTATATAGAGGTGTTATCAGTCATTGTACAGGAGGAGGAGGTGAGCTGTGATATCACCTATTGTGAATGGAGGGTCCCCTGTGTCATCTACTGTATATAGAGGTGTTATCATTCATTGTACAGGAGGAGGAGGTGAGCTGTTATATCACCTATTGTGAATGGTGGATCCTGTGTTATCTACTGTAAATAGAGGTGGTATCAGTCATTGTACAAGAGGAGGAGGTGAGCTGTGATATCACCTATTGTGAATGGTGGATCCTGTGTTACCTACTGTATATAGAGGTGTTATCCTTCATTATACAGGAGGAGGAGGTGAGCTGTGATATCACTTATTGTGAATGGTGGATCCTGTGTTATCTACTGTATATAGAGGTGTTATCAGTCATTGTACAGGAGGAGGAGGAGGTGAGCTGTGAGCTCTCCTATTGTGAATGGTGGATCCTGTGTAATCTACTGTATATAGAGGTGTTATCATTCATTGTACAGGAGGAGGAGGTGAGCTGTGATATCACCTATTGTGAATGGTGGATCCTGTGTTATCTACTGTATATAGAGGTGTTATCAGTCATTGTACAGGAGGAGAGGGAGGTGAGCTGTGATACCACCTATTGTGAATGGTGGGTCCCCTTTGTTATCTACTGTATGTAGAGGTGTTATCAGTCATTGTACAGGAGGAGGAGGTGAGCTGTGATATCACTTATTGTGAATGGTGGATCCTGTGTTATCAACTGTATATAGAGGTCTTATCACTCATTGTATAGGAGGAGGAGGTGAGCTGTGATATCACCTATTGTGAACAGTGGATCCTGTGTTATCTACTGTATATAGAGGTGTTATCAGTCATTGTACAGGAGGAGGAGGAGTTGAGTTGTGATATCACCTATTGTGAATGGTGGATCCGGTGTTACCTACTGTATATAGAGGTATTATCAGTCATTATACAGGAGGAGGAGGTGAGCTGTGATCTCACCTATTGTGAATGGTGGAAACTGTGTCATCTACTGTATATAGAGGTGTTATCATTCATTGTACAGGAGGAGGAGGTGAGCTGTGATGCCACCAATTGTGAATGGTGGATCCTGTGTTATCTACTGTATATAGAGGTGTTATCAGTCATTGTACAGGAGGAGGAGGAGGAGAGTTGTGATATCACCAATTGTGAATGGTGGATCCTGTGTTATCTACTGTACATAGAGATGTTATCAGTCATTGTACAGGAGGAGGAGGAGGTGAGCTGTGATATCACCTATTGTGAATGGTGGATCCTGTGTTATCTACTGTACATAGAGATGTTCTCAGTGATTGTACAGGAGGAGGAGGAGGTGAGCTGTGATATCACCTAAAGTGAATGGTGGGTCCCCTGTGTTATCTAGTGTATATAGAGGTGTTATCAGTCATTGTACAGGAGGAGGAGGTGAGCTGTGATATGACTTATTGTGAATGGTGGATGCTGTGTTATCTACTGTATATAGAGGTGTTATCAGTCATTGTACGGGAGGAAGAGGTGAGCTGTGATATCACCTATTGTGAATCGTGGATCCTGTGTTATCTACTGTATATAGAAGTGTTATCATTCATTGTACAGGAGGAGGTGAGCTGTGATCTCACCTATTGTGAATGGTGGATCCTGTGTTATCTACTGTATATAGAGATGTAATCAGTCATTGTACAGGAGGAGGAGGTGAGCTGTGATATCAGCTATTGTGAATAGAGGATCCTGTGTTATCTACTGTATATAGAGGTGTTATCAGTCATTGTACAGGAGGAGGAGGTGAGCTGTGATGTCACCTATTGTGAATGGTGGATCCTGTGTTATCTACTGTATATAGAGGTGTTATCAGTCATTGTACAGGAGGAGGAAGAGGTGAGCTGTGATCTCACCTATTGTGAATGGTGGATCCTGTGTTATCTACTGTATATAGAGGTGTTATCAGTCATTGTACAGGAGGAGGAGGTGAGCTGTGATCTCACCTATTGTGAATGGTGGATTCTGTGTAATCTACTGTATATAGAGGTGTTATCATTCATTGTACAGGAGGAGGAGGTGAGCTGTGATATCGCCTATTATGAATGGTGGATCCTGTGTTATCTACTGTATATAGAGGTGTTATCAGTCATTGTACAGGAGGAGGAGGTGAGCTTTGATGTCACCTATTGTGAATGGTGGATCCTGTGTTATCTACTGTACATAGAGGTGTTATCATTCATTGCACAGGAAGAGGTGAGCTGTGATCTCACCTATTGTGAATGGTGGATGCTGTGTTATCTACTGTATATAGAGGTGTTATCAGTCATTGTACGGGAGGAAGAGGTGAGTTGTGATATCACCTATTGTGAATGGTGGATCCTGTGTTATCTACTGTATATAGAGGTGTTATCATTCATTGTACAGGAGGAGGTGAGCTGTGATCTCACCTATTGTGAATGGTGGATCCTGTGTTATCTACTGTATATAGAGGTGTGATCAGTCATTGTACAGAAGGAGGAGAAGGTGAGCTGTGATCTCACCTTTTGTGAATGGTGGATCCTGTGTTATCTACTGTATATAGAGGTGTTATCATTCATTGTACAGGAGAAGGGGGAGGTGAGCTGTGATATCACATATTGTGAATGGTGGATCCTGTGTTATCTACTGTATATAGAGGTGTTATCATTCATTGTACAGGAGGAGGTGAGCTGTGAGCTCACCTGTTGTGAATGGTGGATCCTGTGTTATCTACTGTATATAGAGGTGTTATCAGTCATTGTACAGGAGGAGGAGGAGGAGGTGAGTTGTGATATCACCTATTGTGAATGGTGGATCCTGTTTTACCTACAGTATATAGAGGTGTTATCAGTCATTATACATTAGGAGGAGGTGAGCTGTGATATCACCTATTGTGAATGTTTGGTCCCCTGTGTATTCTACTCTATATAGAGGTGTTATCAGTCATTGTACAGGAGGAGGAAGGGGTGAGCTGTGATCTCACCTATTGTGAATGTTGGATCCTGTGTTATCTACTGTATATAGAGGTGTTATCAGTCATTGTACAGGAGGAGAAGGTGAGCTGTGATATCACCTATTATGAATGGTGGATCCTGTGTTATCTACTGTATATAGAATTGTTATCAGACATTGTACAGGAGGAGGAGGAGGTGAGCTGTGACATCACCTATTGTGAATGGTGGGTCCCCTGTGTCATCTACTGTATATAGAGGTGTTATCAGTCATTGTACAGGAGGAGGAGGAGGTGAGCTGTGATATCACATATTGTGAATGGTGGATCCTGTGTTATCTACTGTATATAGAGGTGTTATCAGTCATTGTACAGGAGAAGGAGGAGGTGAGCTGTGATATCACATATTGTGAATGGTGGAACCTGTGTTATCTACTGTATGAAGAGGTTTTATCAGTCATTGTACAGGAGGAGGAGGAGGTGAGCTGTGATATCAACTATTGTGAATGTTGGGTCCCCTGTGTTATCTACTGTATATAGAGGTGTTATCAGTCATTGTACAGGAGGAGGAGGTGAGCTGTGATATCACCTATTGTGAATGGAGGGTCCCCTGTGTCATCTACTGTATATAGAGGTGTTATCATTCATTGTACAGGAGGAGGAGGTGAGCTGTTATATCACCTATTGTGAATGGTGGATCCTGTGTTATCTACTGTAAATAGAGGTGGTATCAGTCATTGTACAAGAGGAGGAGGTGAGCTGTGATATCACCTATTGTGAATGGTGGATCCTGTGTTACCTACTGTATATAGATGTGTTATCAGTCATTATACAGGGGGAGAAGGTGAGCTGTGATACCACCTATTGTGAATGGTGGGTCCCCTTTGTTATGTACTGTATATAGAGGTGTTATCCGTCATTGTACAGGAGGATGAGGTTAGCTGTGATATCACTTATTGTGAATGGTGGATCCTGTGTTATCTACTGTATATAGAGGTGTTATCAGTCATTGTGCAGGAGGAGGAGGAGGTGAGCTGTGAGCTCTCCTATTGTGAATGGTGGATCCTGTGTAATCTACTGTATATAGAGGTGTTATCATTCATTGTACAGGAGGAGGAGGTGAGCTGTGATATCACCTATTGTGAATGGTGGATCCTGTGTTATCTACTGTATATAGAGGTGTTATCAGTCATTGTACAGGAGGAGAGGGAGGTGAACTGTGATACCACCTATTGTGAATGGTGGGTCCCCTTTGTTATCTACTGTATGTAGAGGTGTTATCAGTCATTGTGCAGGAGGAGGAGGTGAGCTGTGATATCACTTATTGTGAATGGTGGATCCTGTGTTATCAACTATATATAGAGGTCTTATCAGTCATTATATAGAAGGAGGAGGTGAGCTGTGATATCACCTATTGTGAACAGTGGATCCTGTGTTATCTACTGTATATAGAGGTGTTATCAGTCATTGTACAGGAGGAGGAGGAGTTGAGTTGTGATATCACCTATTGTGAATGGTGGATCCGGTGTTACCTACTGTATATAGAGGTATTATCAGTCATTATACAGGAGGAGGAGGTGAGCTGTGATCTCGCCTATTGTGAATGGTGGAAACTGTGTCATCTACTGTATATAGAGGTGTTATCATTCATTGTACAGGAGGAGGAGGTGAGCTGTGATGCCACCAATTGTGAATGGTGGAAACTGTGTCATCTACTGTATATAGAGGTGTTACCAGTCATTGTACAGGAGGAGGAGGAGGTGAGCTGTGATATCACCTATTGTGAATGGTGGATCGTGTTATCTACTGTACATAGAGATGTTATCAGTGATTGTACAGGAATAGGAGGAGGTGAGCTGTGATATCACCTAAAGTGAATGGTGGGTCCCCTGTGTTATCTAGTGTATATAGAGGTGTTATCAGTCATTGTACAGGAGCAGGAGGTGAGCTGTGATATGACTTATTGTGAATGGTGGATGCTGTGTTATCTACTGTATATAGAGGTGTTATCAGTCATTGTACGGGAGGAAGAGGTGAGCTGTGATATCACCTATTGTGAATCGTGGATCCTGTGTTATCTACTGTATATAGAAGTGTTATCAGTCATTGTACAGGAGGAGGTGAGCTGTGATCTCACCTATTGTGAATGGTGGATCCTGTGTTATCTACTGTATATAGAGGTGTTATCAGTCATTGTACAGGAGGAGGAGGTGAGCTGTGATGTCACCTATTGTGAATGGTGGATCCTGTGTTATCTACTGTATATAGAGGTGTTATCAGTCATTGTACAGGAGGAGGAGGTGAGCTGTGATCTCACCTATTGTGAATGGTGGATTCTGTGTAATCTACTGTATATAGAGGTGTTATCATTCATTGTACAAGAGGAGGAGGTGAGCTGTGATATCGCCTATTATGAATGGTGGATCCTGTGTTATCTACTGTATATAGAGGTGTTATCATTCATTGTACAGGAGGAGGAGGAGTTGAGCTGTGATATCACCTATTGTGAATGGTGGATCCTGTGTTATCTACTGTATATAGAGGTGTTATCAGTCATTGTACAGGAGGAGGAGGTGATCTGTGATGTCACCTATTGTGAATGGTGGATCCTGTGTTATCTACTGTATATAGAGGTTTTTATCAGTCATTGTACAGGAGGAGGAGGTGAGCTGTGATCTCACCTATTGTGAATGGTGGATCCTGTGTTATCTATTGTATATAGAGGTGTTATCAGTCATTGTACAGGAGTAGGAGGTGAGCTGTGATGTCACCTATTGTGAATGGTGGATCCTGTGTTATCTACTGTACATAGAGGTGTTATCATTCATTGCACAGGAAGAGGTGAGCTGTGATCTCACCTATTGTGAATGGTGGATGCTGTGTTATCTTCTGTATATAGAGGTGTTATCAGTCATTGTACGGGAGGAAGAGGTGAGTTGTGATATCACCTATTGTGAATGGTGGATCCTGTGTTATCTACTGTATATAGAGGTGTTATCATTCATTGTACAGGAGGAGGTGAGCTGTGATCTCACCTATTGTGAATGGTGGATCCTGTGTTATCTACTGTATATAGAGGTGTGATCAGTCATTGTACAGAAGGAGGAGAAGGTGAGCTGTGATCTCACCTTTTGTGAATGGGGGATCCTGTGTTATCTACTGTATATAGAGGTGTTATCAGTCATTGTACAGCATGAGGAGGTGAGCTGTGATATCACCTATTGTGAATGGTGGATCCTGTGTTATCTACTATATATAGAGGTGTTGTCAGTCATTGTACAGGAGGAGGAGGAGGTGAGCTGTGACATCACCTATTGTGAATGGTGGATTCTGTGTAATCTACTGTATATAGAGGTGTTATCATTCATTGTACAGGAGGAGGAGGTGAGCTGTGATATCGCCTATTATGAATGGTGGATCCTGTGTTATCTACTGTAAATAGAGGTGTTATCAGTCATTGTACAGGAGGAGGAGGAGGTGAGCTGTGATATCACATATTGTGAATGGTGGATCCTGTGTTATCTACTGTATATAGAGGTGTTATCATTCATTGTACAGGAGAAGGAGGAGGTGAGCTGTGATATCACATATTGTGAATGGTGGATCCTGTGTTATCTACTGTATATAGAGGTGTTATCATTCATTGTACAGGAGGTGGTGAGTTGTGATATCACCTATTGTGAATGGTGGATCCTGTGTTACCTACTGTATATAGAGGTGTTATCAGTCATTATACAGGAGGAGAAGGTGAGCTGTGATATCACCTATTGTGAATGGTGGGTCCCCTGTGTAATCTACTGTATATAGACGTGTTATCATTCATTGTACAGGAGGAGGAGGTGAGCTGTGATATCACCTATTGTGAAAAGTGGATCCTGTGTTATTTACTGTATATAGAGGTGTTATCAGTCATTGTACAGGAGGAGGAGGAGGTGAGCTGTGATATAACCTTTTGTGAATGGTGGATCCTGTGTTATCTACTGTATATAGAGGTGTTATCAGTCATTGTACAGGATGAGGAGGTGAGTTGTGATATCACCTATTGTGAATGGTGGATCCTGTTTTACCTACAGTATATAGAGGTGTTATCAGTCATTATACAGGGGGAGGAGGTGAGCTGTGATATCGCATATTGTGAATGGTGGATCCTGTGTTATCTACTGTATGAAGAGGTTTTATCAGTCATTGTACAGGAGGACGAGGAGGTGAGCTGTGATATCATCTATTGTGAATGGTGGATCCTGTGTTACCTACTGTATATAGAGGTGTTATCAGTCATTATACAGGAGGAGGAGGTGAGCTGTGATATCACCTATTGTGAATGTTTGGTCCCCTGTGTAATCTACTGTATATAGAGGTGTTATCATTCATTGTACAGGAGGAGGTGAGCTGTGATATCGCCTATTATGAATGGTGGATCCTGTGTTATCTACTGTATATAGAGGTGTTATCAGTCATTGTACAGGAGGAGGAGGTGAGCTGTGATACCACCTAATGTGAATGGTGGATCCTGTGTTAACTACTGTATATAGAGGTGTTATCAGTCATTGTACAGGAGGAGAAGGTGAGCTGTGATATCACCTATTATGAATGGTGGATCCTGTGTTATCTACTGTATATAGAATTGTTATCAGACATTGTACAGGAGGAGGAGGAGGTGAGCTGTGACATCACCTATTGTGAATGGTGGGTCCCCTGTGTCATCTACTGTATATAGAGGTGTTATCAGTCATTGTACAGGAGGAGGAGGAGGTGAGCTGTGATATCACCTATTGTGAATGGTGGATCCTGTGTTATCAACTATATATAGAGGTGTTGTTAGTCATTGTACAGGAGGAGGAGGAGGTGAGCTGTGACATCACCTATTGTGAATGGTGGATTCTGTGTAATCTACTGTATATAGAGGTGTTATCATTCATTGTACAGGAGGAGGAGGTGAGCTGTGATATCGCCTATTATGAATGGTGGATCCTGTGTTATCTACTGTATATAGAGGTGTTATCAGTCATTGTACAGGAGGAGGAGGAGGTGAGCTGTGATATCACATATTGTGAATGGTGGATCCTGTGTTATCTACTGTATATAGAGGTGTTATCATTCATTGTACAGGAGAAGGAGGAGGTGAGCTGTGATATCACATATTGTGAATGGTGGATCCTGTGTTATCTACTGTATATAGAGGTGTTATCATTCATTGTACAGGAGGAGGTGAGCTGTGAGCTCACCTATTGTGAATGGTGGATCCTGTGTTTTTTTACTGTATATAGAGGTGTTAACATTCATTGTACAGGAGGAGGAGGAGAAGGTGAGCTGTGATATCACCTATTGTGAATGGTGGGTCCCCTGTGTAATCTACTGTATATAGACGTGTTATCATTCATTGTACAGGAGGAGGTGAGCTGTGATAACACTTATTGTGAATGGTGGATCCTGTGTTATCTACTGTATGAAGAGGTTTTATCAGTCATTGTACAGGAGGAGGAGGAGGTGAGCTGTGATGTCACGTATTGTGAATGGTGGATCCTGTGTTACCTACTATATATAGAGGTGTTATCAGTCATTATACAGGAGGAGGAGGTGAGCTGTGATATCAACTATTGTGAATGTTGGGTCCCCTGTGTTATCTACTGTATATAGAGGTGTTATCAGTCATTGTACAGGAGGAGGAGGTGAGCTGTGATATCACCTATTGTGAATGGAGGGTCCCCTGTGTCACCTACTGTATATAGAGGTTTTATCATTCATTGTACAGGAGGAGGAGGTGAGCTGTTATATCACCTATTGTGAATGGTGGATCCTGTGTTATCTACTGTAAATAGAGGTGGTATCAGTCATTGTACAAGAGGAGGAGGTGAGCTGTGATATCACCTATTGTGAATGGTGGATCCTGTGTTATCTACTGTAAATAGAGGTGGTATCAGTCATTATACAGGGGGAGAAGGTGAGCTGTGATGCCACCTATTGTGAATGGTGGGTCCCCTTTGTTATGTACTGTATATGGAGGTGTTATCCGTCATTGTACAGGAGGAGGAGGTTAGCTGTGATATCACTTATTGTGAATGGTGGATCCTGTGTTATCTACTGTATATAGAGGTGTTATTCATTGTACAGGAGGAGGAGGTGAGCTGTGATATCACCTATTGTGAATGGTGGATCCTGTGTTATCTACTGTATATAGAGGTGTTATCAGTCATTGTACAGGAGGAGATGGAGGTGAGCTGTGATATCACCTATTGTGAATGGTGGATCATGTGTTACCTACTGTATATAGAGGTGTTATCAGTCATTGTACAGGAGGAGGAGGTGAGCTGTGATATCACTTATTGTGAATGGTGGATCCTGTGTTATCTACTGTATATAGAGGACTTATCAGTCATTGTATAGGAGGAGGAGGTGAGCTGTGATATCACCTATTGTGAACAGTGGATCCTGTGTTATCTACTGTATATAGAGGTGTTATCAGTCATTGTGCAGGAGGAGGAGGAGATGAGCTGTGATATCACCTATTGTGAATGTTGGATCTTGTGTTATCTACTGTATATAGAGGTGTTATCAGTCATTGTACAGGAGGAGGAGGTGAGCTGTGATCTCACCTATTCTGAATGGTGGATCCTGTGTTATCTACTGTATATAGAGGTGTTATCAGTCATTGTACAGGAGGAGGAGGTGTGCTGTGATATCACCTATTGTGAATGGTGGATCCTGTGTTATCTACTGTATATAGAGGTGTTATCAGTCATTGTACAGGAGGAGAGGGAGGTGAGCTGTGATATCACCTATTGTGAATGGTGAATACTGTGTTATCTACTGTATATAGAGGTGTTATCAGTCATTGTACAGGAGGAAGTGAGCTGTGATCTCACCTGTTGTGAATGGTGGATCCTTTGTAATCTTCTGTATATAGAGGTGTTATCATTCATTGCACAGGAGTAGGAGGTGAGCTGTTATATCACCTATTGTGAATGGTGGATCCTGTGTTATCTACTGTATATAGAGGTGTTATCATTCATTGCACAGGAGTAGGAGGTGAGCTGTTATATCACCTATTGTGAATGGTGGATCCTGTGTTATCTACTGTATATAGAGGTGTTATCAGTCATTGTACAGGAGGAGAAGGAGGTGAGCTGTGATATCACCTATTGTGAATGGTGGATCCTGTGTTATCTACTGTATATAGATGTGTTATCAGTCATTGTACAGGAGGAGGAGGAGGTGAGCTGTGATCTCACCTATTGTGAATGGTGGATCCTGTGTTATCTACTGTATATAGAGGTGTTATCAGTCATTGTACAGGAGGAGGAAGAGGTGAGCTGTTATACCACCTATTGTGAATGGTGGGTCCCCTGTGTTATCTACTGTATATAGAGGTGTTATCAGTCATTGTGCAGGAGGAGGAGGAGGTGAGCTGTGATATCACCTATTGTGAATGGTGGATCCTGTGTTATCTACTGTATATAGAGGTGTTATCAGTCATTGTACAGGAGGAGAGGGAGGTGAGCTGTGATATCACCTATTGTGAATGGTGGATCATGTGTTATCTACTGTATATAGAGGTGTTATCAGTCATTGTACAGGAGGAGGAAGAGGTGAGCTGTTATACCACCTATTGTGAATGGTGGGTCCCCTGTGTTATCTACTGTATGTAGAGGTGTTATCAGTGATTGTACAGGAGGAGGAGGTGAGCTGTGATATCACTTATTGTGAATGGTGGAACCTGTGTTATCTACTGTATATAGAGGTGTTATCAGTCATTGTGCAGGAGGAGGAGGAGGTGAGCTGTTATATCACCTATTGTGAATGGTGGATCCTGTGTTATCTACTGTATATAGAGGTGTTATCAGTCATTGTACAGGAGGAGGAGGAGTTGAGTTGTGATATCACCTATTGTGAATGGTGGATCCGGTGTTACCTACTGTATATAGAGGTATTATCAGTCATTAAACAGGAGGAGGAGGTGAGCTGTGATCTCACCTATTGTGAATGGTGGATACTGTGTCATCTACTGTATATAGAGGTGTTATTCATTGTACAGGAGGAGGAGGTGAGCTGTGATGCCACCAATTGTGAATGGTGGATCCTGTGTTATCTACTGTATATAGAGGTGTTATCAGTCATTGTACAGGAGGAGGAGGAGGTGAGTTGCGATCTCACCTATTGTGAATGGTGGATCCTGTGTAATCTACTGTATATAGAGGTGTTATCATTCATTGTACAGGAGGAGGAGGTGAGCTGTGATATCACCTATTGTGAATGGTGGATCCTGTGTTATCTACTGTATATAGAGGTGTTATCAGTCATTGTACAGGAGGAGAGGGAGGTGAGCTGTGATATCACCTATTGTGAATGGTGGATCCTGTGTTATCTACTGTATATAGAGGTGTTATCAGTCATTGTACAGGAGGAGAGGGATGTGAACTATGATATCACCTATTGTGAATGGTGGATCCTGTGTTATCTACTGCTTATAGAGGTGTTATCAGTCATTGTACAGGAGGAGGAGGAGGTGAGCTGTTATACCACCTATTGTGAATGGTGGGTCCCCAGTGTTATCTACTGTATGTAGAGGTGTTATCAGTCATTGTACAGGAGGAGGAGGTGAGCTGTGATATCACCTATTGTGAATGGTGGATCCTGTGTTATCTACTGTATATAGAGGTGTTATCAGTCATTGTATAGGAGGAGGAGGTGAGCTGTGATATCACCTATTGTGAACAGTGGATCCTGTGTTATCTACTGTATATAGAGGTGTTATCAGTCATTGTACAGGAGGAGGAGGAGTTGAGTTGTGATATCACCTATTGTGAATGGTGGATCCTGTGTTATGTACTGTATATAGAGGTGTTATCAGTCATTGTACAGGAGGAGGAGGAGGTGAGCTGTGATATCACCTATTGTGAATGGTGGATCCTGTGTTACCTACTGTATATAGAGGTGTTATCAGTCATTATACAGGAGGATGAGGTAAGCTGTGATATCACCTATTGTGAATGGTGGGTCCCCTGTGTTATATACTGTATATAGAGGTGTTATCAGCCATTGTACAGGAGGAGGAGGAGGTGAGTTGTGATATCATCTATTGTGAATGGTGGATCCTGTGTTATCTACTGTATATAGAGATGTTATCAGTCATTGTACAGGAGGAGGAGGAGGTGAGTTGTGATATCATCTATTGTGAATGGTGGATCCTGTGTTATCTACGGTATATAGAGGTGTTATCAGTCATTGTACAGGAGGAGGAGGAGGTGAGCTGTGATATCACCTATTGTGAATGGTGGATCCTGTGTCATATTCTTTATATAGAGGTGTTATCAGTCATTGTACAGGAGGAGGAGGTGAGCTGTGATATCACCTATTGTGAATGGTGGATCCTGTGTTATCTACTGTATATAGAGGTGTTATCAGTCATTGTACAGGAGGAGGAGGTGAGCTGTGATATCACCTATTGTGAATGGTGGATCCTGTGTCATCTACTTTATATAGAGGTGTTATCAGTTATTGTACAGGAGGAGGAGGTGAGCTGTGATCTCACCTATTGTGAATAGTGGATACTGTGTCATCTACTGTATATAGAGGTGTTATCATTCATTGTACAGGAGGAGGAGGTGAGCTGTGATGCCACCAATTGTGAATGGTGGATGCTGTGTTATCTACTGTATATAGAGGTGTTATCAGTCATTGTGCAGGAGGAGGAGGAGATGAGCTGTGATATCACATATTGTGAATGTTGGATCCTGTGTTATCTACTGTATATAGAGGTGTTATCAGTCATTGTACAGGAGGAGGAGGTGAGCTGTGATAGCACCTATTGTGAATGGTGGATCCTGTGTTATCTACTGTATATAGAGGTGTTATCAGTCATTGTACAGGAGGAGAGGGAGGTGAGCTGTGATATCACCTATTGTGAATGGTGAATCCTATGTTATCTACTGTATATAGAGGTGTTATCAGTCATTGTACAGGAGGAGAGGGATGTGAGCTATGATATCACCTATTGTGAATGGTGGATCCTGTGTTATCTACTGCTTATAGAGGTGTTATCAGTCATTGTACAGGAGGAGGAGGTGAGCTGTTATACCACCTATTGTGAATGGTGGGTCCCCTGTGTTATCTACTGTATATAGAGGTGTTATCAGTCATTGTATAGGAGGAGGAGGTGAGCTGTGATATCAACTATTGTGAACAGTGGATCCTGTGTTATCTACTGTATATAGAGGTGTTATCAGTCATTGTACAGGAGGAGGAGGAGTTGAGTTGTGATATCACCTATTGTGAATGGTGGATACTGTGTCATCTACTGTATATAGAGGTGTTATCATTCATTGTACAGGAGGAGGAGGTGAGCTGTGATACCACCTATTGTGAATGGTGGATCCTGTGTTACCTACTGTATATAGAGGTGTTATCAGTCATTATACAGGAGGAGGAGGTGAGCTGTGATATCACCTATTGTGAATGGTGGATCATGTGTTATCTACTGTATATAGAGGTGTTATCAGTCATTGTACAGGAGGAGAAGGAGGTGAGCTGTGATCTCACCTATTGTGAATGGTGGATCCTTTGTAATCTTCTGTATATAGAGGTGTTATCATTCATTGTACAGGAGTAGGAGGTGAGCTGTGATCTCACCTATTGTGAATGGTGGATACTGTGTCATCTACTGTATATAGAGGTGTTATTCATTGTACAGGAGGAGGAGGTGAGCTGTGATGCCACCAATTGTGAATGGTGGATCCTGTGTTATCTACTGTATATAGAGGTGTTATCAGTCATTGTACAGGAGGAGGAGGAGGTGAGTTGTGATATCACCAAATGTGAATGGTGGAGCCTGTGTTATCTACTGTATATAGAGGTTTTATCAGTCATTGTACAGGAGGAGGAGGAGGTGAGCTGTGATATCACCTATTGTGAATGGTGGATCCTGTGTTATCTACTGTATATAGAGGTGTTATCAGTCATTGTACAGGAGGAGAGGGAGGTGAGCTGTGATATCACCTATTGTGAATGGTGGATCCTGTGTTATCTACTGTATATAGAGGTGTTATCAGTCATTGTACAGGAGGAGGAGGAGGTGAGCTGTTATACCACCTATTGTGAATGGTGGGTCCCCAGTGTTATCTACTGTATGTAGAGGTGTTATCAGTCATTGTACAGGAGGAGGAGGTGAGCTGTGATATCACTTATTGTGAATGGTGGAACCTGTGCTATCTACTGTATATAGAGGTGTTATCAGTCATTGTGCAGGAGGAGGTGAGCTGTGATCTCACCTATTGTGAACAGTGGATCCTGTGGTATCTACTGTATATAGAGGTGTTATCAGTCATTGTACAGGAGAAGGAGGAGTTGAATTGTGATATCACCTATTGTGAATGGTGGATCCGGTGTTACCTACTGTATATAGGTATTATCAGTCATTATACAGGAGGAGGAGGTGAGCTGTGATCTCACCTTTTGTGAATGGTGGATACTGTGTCATCTACTGTATATAGAGGTGTTATCAGTCATTGTACAGGAGGAGGAGGTGAGTTGTGATATCACCCATTGTGAATGGTGGATCCTGTGTTATGTACTGTATATAGAGGTGTTATCAGTCATTGTACAGGAGGAGGAGGAGGTGAGCTGTGATATCACCTATTGTGAATGGTGGATCCTGTGTTACCTACTGTATATAGAGGTGTTATCAGTGATTATACAGGAGGATGAGGTAAGCTGTGATATCACCTATTGTGAATGGTGGGTCCCCTGTGTTATCTACTGTATATAGAGGAGTTATCAGTCATTGTACAGTAGGAGGTGAGCTGTGATATCATCTATTGTGAATGGTGGATCCTTTGTTATCTACTGTATATAGAGGTGTTATCAGTCATTGTACAGGAGGAGGAGGAGGTGAGTTGTGATATCATCTATTGTGAATGGTGGATCCTGTTATCTACTGTATATAGAGGTGTTATCAGTCATTGTAGAGGAGAAGGAGGAGGTGAGCTGTGATATCACCTATTGTAAATGGTGGATCCTGTGTCATATTCTTTATATAGAGGTGTTATCAGTCATTGTACAGGAGGAGGAGGTGAGCTGTGATATCACCTATTGTGAATGGTGGATCCTGTGTTATCTACTGTATATAGAGGTGTTATCAGTCATTGTACAGGAGGAGGAGGTGAGCTGTGATATCACCTATTGTGAATGGTGGATCCTGTGTCATCTACTTTATATAGAGGTGTTATCAGTTATTGTACAGGAGGAGGAGGTGAGCTGTGATCTCACCTATTGTGAGTAGTGGATACTGTGTCATCTACTGTATATAGAGGTGTTATCATTCATTGTACAGGAGGAGGAGGTGAGCTGTGATGCCACCAATTGTGAATGGTGGATGCTGTGTTATCTACTGTATATAGAGGTGTTATCAGTCATTGTACAGGAGGAGGAGGTGAGTTGTGATATCACCCATTGTGAATGGTGGATCCTGTGTTATCTACTGTATATAGAGGTGTTATCAGTCATTGTGCAGGAGGAGGAGGAGATGAGCTGTGATATCACCTATTGTGAATGGTGGATCCTGTGTTATCTACTGTATATAGAGGTGTTATCAGTCATTGTACAGGAGGAGAGGGATGTGAGCTATGATATCACCTATTGTGAATGGTGGATCCTGTGTTATCTACTGCTTATAGAGGTGTATCAGTCATTGTACAGGAGGAGGAGGTGAGCTGTTATACCACCTATTGTGAATGGTGGGTCCCCTGTGTTATCTACTCTATATAGAGGTGTTATCAGTCATTGTATAGGAGGAGGAGGTGAGCTGTGATATCACCTATTGTGAATGGTGGATCCTGTGTCATCTACTTTATATAAAGGTGTTATCAGTTATTGTACAGGAGGAGGAGGTGAGCTGTGATCTCACCTATTGTGAATGGTGGATACTGTGTCATCTACTGTATATAGAGGTGTTATCATTCATTGTACAGGAGGAGGAGGTGAGCTGTGATATCACCTATTGTGAATGGTGGATCCTGTGTCATCTACTTTATATAAAGGTGTTATCAGTTATTGTACAGGAGGAGGAGGTGAGCTGTGATCTCACCTATTGTGAATGGTGGATACTGTGTCATCTACTGTATATAGAGGTGTTATCATTCATTGTACAGGAGGAGGAGGTGAGCTGTGATGCCAAAAATTGTGAATGGTGGATCCTGTTATCTACTGTATATAGAGGTGTTATCAGTCATTGTACAGGAGGAGGAGGTGAGTTGTGATATCACCCATTGTGAATGGTGGATCCTGTGTTATCTACTGTATATAGAGGTGTTATCAGTCATTGTGTAGGAGGAGGAGGAGATGAGCTGTGATATCACCTATTGTGAATGTTGGATCCTGTGTTATCTACTGTATATAGAGGTGTTATCAGTCATTGTACAGGAGGAGGAGGTGAGCTGTGATCTCACCTATTGTGAATGGTGGATCCTGTGTTACCTACTGTATATAGAGGTATTATCAGTCATTATACAGGAGGAGGAGGTGAGCTGTGATCTCACCTTTTGTGAATGGTGGATACTGTGTCATCTACTGTATATAGAGGTGTTATCATTCATTGTACAGGAGGAGGAGGTGAACTGTGATACCACCTATTGTGAATGGTGGATCCTGTGTTATCTACTGTATATAGAGGTGTTATCAGTCATTGTACATGAGGAGGAGGTGAGTTGTGATATCACCCATTGTGAATGGTGGATCCTGTATTATGTACTGTATATAGAGGTGTTATCAGTCATTGTACAGGAGGAGGTGAGCTGTGATATCACCTATTGTGAATGGTGGATCCTGTGTTACCTACTGTATATAGAGGTGTTATCAGTCATTATACAGGAGGATGAGGTAAGCTGTGATATCACCTATTGTGAATGGGGGGTCCCCTGTGTTCTCTACTGTATATAGAGGTGTTATCAGTCATTGTACAGTAGGAGGTGAGCTGTGATATCATCTATTGTGAATGGTGGATCCTTTGTTATCTTCTGTATATAGAGGTGTTATCAGTCATTGTACAGGAGGAGGAGGAGGTGAGCTGTGATATCATCTATTGTGAATGGTGGATCCTTTGTTATCTTCTGTATAAAGAGGTGTTATCAGTCATTGTACAGGAGGAGGAGGTGAGCTGTGATATCACCTATTGTGAATGGTGGATCCTGTGTTATCTACTGTATATAGAGGTGTTATCAGTCATTGTACAGGAGGAGGAGGAGGTGAGCTGTTATACCACCTATTGTGAATGGTGGGTCCCCTGTGTTATCTACTGTATATAGAGGTGTTATCAGTCATTGTATAGGAGGAGGAGGTGAGCTGTGATATCACCTATTGTGAACAGTGGATCCTGTGTTATCTACTGTATATAGAGGTGTTTTCAGTCATTGTACAGGAGGAAGTGAGCTGTGATCTCACCTATTGTGAATAGTGGATCCTGTGTTATCTACTGTATATAGAGGTGTTATCAGTCATTGTGCAGGAGGAGGAGGAGGTGAGCTGTGATATCACCTATTGTGAGTGGTGGATCCTGTGTTATCTACTGTATATAGAGGTGTTATCAGTCATTGTACAGGAGGAGGAGGAGGTGAGCTGTGATCTCACCTATTGTGAATGGTGGATCCTTTGTAATCTTCTGTATATAGAGGTGTTATCATTCATTGTACAGGAGTAGGAGGTGAGCTGTTATATCACCTATTGTGAATGGTGGATCCTGTGTTATCTACTGTATATAGAGGTGTTATCAGTCATTGTACAGGAGGAGAAGGAGGTGAGCTGTGATATCACCTATTGTGAATGGTGGATCCTGTGTTATCTACTGTATATAGATGTGTTATCAGTCATTGTACAGGAGGAGGAGGAGGTGGGCTGTGATCTCACCTATTGTGAATGGTGGATCCTGTGTAATCTACTGTATATAGAGGTGTTATCATTCATTGTACAGGAGGAGGTGGTGAGCTGTGATATCACCTATTGTGAATGGTGGATCCTGTGTTATCTACTGTATATAGAGGTGTTATCAGTCATTGTATAGGAGGAGAGGGAGGTGAGCTGTGATATCACCTATTGTGAATGGTGGATCATGTGTTATCTACTGTATATAGAGGTGTTATCAGTCATTGTACAAGAGGAGGAGGAGGTGAGCTGTTATACCACCTATTGTGAATGGTGGGTCCCCTGTGTTATCTACTGTATGTAGAGGTGTTATCAGTCATTGTACAGGAGGAGGAGGTGAGCTGTGATATCACTTATTGTGAATGGTGAAACCTGTGTTATCTACTGTATATAGAGGTGTTATCAGTCATTGTGCAGGAGGAGGAGGAGGAGGTGAGCTGTTATATCACCTATTGTGAATGGTGGATCCTGTGTTATCTACTGTATATAGAGGTGTTATCAGTCATTGTACAGGAGGAGGAGGAGTTGAGTTGTGATATCACCTATTGTGAATGGTGGATCCGGTGTTACCTACTGTATATAGAGGTATTATCAGTCATTATACAGGAGGAAGAGGTGAGCTGTGATCTCACCTATTGTGAATGGTGGATACTGTGTCATCTACTGTATATAGAGGTGTTATCATTCATTGTACAGGAGGAGGAGGTGAGCTGTGATACCACCTATTGTGAATGGTTGATCCTGTGTTATCTACTGTATATAGAGGTGTTATAAGTCATTGTACAGGAGGAGGAGGTGAGCTGTGATATCACCTATTGTGAATGGTGAATCCTATGTTATCTACTGTATATAGAGGTGTTATCAGTCATTGTACAGGAGGAGAGGGATGTGAGCTATGATATCACCTATTGTGAATGGTGGATCCTGTGTTATCTACTGCTTATAGAGGTGTTATCAGTCATTGTACAGGAGGAGGAGGTGAGCTGTTATACCACCTATTGTGAATGGTGGGTCCCCTGTGTTATCTACTGTATATAGAGGTGTTATCAGTCATTGTATAGGAGGAGGAGGTGAGCTGTGATATCAACTATTGTGAACAGTGGATCCTGTGTTATCTACTGTATATAGAGGTGTTATCAGTCATTGTACAGGAGGAGGAGGAGTTGAGTTGTGATATCACCTATTGTGAATGGTGGATACTGTGTCATCTACTGTATATAGAGGTGTTATCATTCATTGTACAGGAGGAGGAGGTGAGCTGTGATACCACCTATTGTGAATGGTGGATCCTGTGTTACCTACTGTATATAGAGGTGTTATCAGTCATTATACAGGAGGAGGAGGTGAGCTGTGATGCCACCTATTGTGAATGGTGGATCCTGTGTTACCTACTGTATATAGAGGTGTTATCAGTCATTATACAGGAGGAGGAGGTGAGCTGTGATATCACCTATTGTGAATAGTCGGTCCCCTGTGTTATCTACTGTATATAGAGGTGTTATCAGTCATTGTGCAGGAGGAGAGGGAGGTGAGCTGTGATATCACCTATTGTGAATGGTGGATCATGTGTTATCTACTGTATATAGAGGTGTTATCAGTCATTGTACAGGAGGAGAGGGAGGTGAGCTGTGATCTCACCTATTGTGAATGGTGGATCCAGTGTTATCTACTGTATATAGAGGTGTTATCATTCATTGTACAGGAGTAGGAGGTGAGCTGTTATATCACCTATTGGGAATGGTGGATCCTGTGTTACCTACTGTATATAGAGGTGTTATCAGTCATTGTACAGGAGGAGAAGGAGGTGAGCTGTGATATCACCTATTGTGAATGGTGGATCCTGTGTTATCTACTGTATATAGATGTGTTATCATTCATTGTACAGGAGGAGGAGGTGAGCTGTGGTATCACCTATTGTGAATGGTGGATCCTTTGTAATCTTCTGTATATAGAGGTGTTATCATTCATTGTACAGGAGTAGGAGGTGAGCTGTTATATCACCTATTGTGAATGGTGGATCCTGTGTTACCTACTGTATATAGAGGTGTTATCAGTCATTGTACAGGAGGAGGAGAAGTTGAGTTGTGATATCACCTTTTGTGAATGGTGGATCCGGTGTTACCTACTGTATATAGAGGTATTATCAGTCATTAAACAGGAGGAGGAGGTGAGCTGTGATCTCACCTATTGTGAATGGTGGATACTGTGTCATCTACTGTATATAGAGGTGTTATTCATTGTACAGGAGGAGGAGGTGAGCTGTGATGCCACCAATTGTGAATGGTGGATCCTGTGTTATCTACTGTATATAGAGGTGTTATCAGTCATTGTACAGGAGGAGGAGGAGGTGAGTTGTGATATCACCAAATGTGAATGGTGGAGCCTGTGTTATCTACTGTATATAGAGGTTTTATCAGTCATTGTACAGGAGGAGGAGGAGGTGAGCTGTGATCTCACCTATTGTGAATGGTGGATCCTGTGTAATCTACTGTATATAGAGGTGTTATCATTCATTGTACAGGAGGAGGAGGTGAGCTGTGATATCACCTATTGTGAATGGTGGATCCTGTGTTATCTACTGTATATAGAGGTGTTATCAGTCATTGTACAGGAGGAGAGGGAGGTGAGCTGTGATATCACCTATTGTGAATGGTGGATCCTGTGTTATCTACTGTATATAGAGGTGTTATCAGTCATTGTACAGGAGGAGGAGGAGGTGAGCTGTTATACCACCTATTGTGAATGGTGGGTCCCCAGTGTTATCTACTGTATGTAGAGGTGTTATCAGTCATTGTACAGGAGGAGGAGGTGAGCTGTGATATCACTTATTGTGAATGGTGGAACCTAAGCTATCTACTGTATATAGAGGTGTTATCAGTCATTGTGCAGGAGGAGGTGAGCTGTGATCTCACCTATTGTGAACAGTGGATCCTGTGGTATCTACTGTATATAGAGGTGTTATCAGTCATTGTACAGGAGGAGGAGGAGTTGAGTTGTGATCACCTATTGTGAATGGTGGATCCGGTGTTACCTACTGTATATAGAGGTATTATCAGTCATTATACAGGAGGAGGAGGTGAGCTGTGATCTCACCTTTTGTGAATGGTGGATACTGTGTCATCTACTGTATATAGAGGTGTTATCAGTCATTGTACAGGAGGAGGAGGTGAGTTGTGATATCACCCATTGTGAATGGTGGATCCTGTGTTATGTACTGTATATAGAGGTGTTATCAGTCATTGTACAGGAGGAGGAGGAGGTGAGCTGTGATATCACCTATTGTGAATGGTGGATCCTGTGTTACCTACTGTATATAGAGGTGTTATCAGTGATTATACAGGAGGATGAGGTAAGCTGTGATATCACCTATTGTGAATGGTGGGTCCCCTGTGTTATCTACTGTATATAGAGGAGTTATCAGTCATTGTACAGTAGGAGGTGAGCTGTGATATCATCTATTGTGAATGGTGGATCCTTTGTTATCTACTGTATATAGAGGTGTTATCAGTCATTGTACAGGAGGAGGAGGAGGTGAGTTGTGATATCATCTATTGTGAATGGTGGATCCTGTGTTATCTACTGTATATAGAGGTGTTATCAGTCATTGTAGAGGAGGAGGAGGAGGTGAGCTGTGATATCACCTATTGTAAATGGTGGATCCTGTGTCATCTACTTTATATAGAGGTGTTATCAGTTATTGTACAGGAGGAGGAGGTGAGCTGTGATCTCGCCTATTGTGAGTAGTGGATACTGTGTCATCTACTGTATATAGAGGTGTTATCATTCATTGTACAGGAGGAGGAGGTGAGCTGTGATGCCACCAATTGTGAATGGTGGATGCTGTGTTATCTACTGTATATAGAGGTGTTATCAGTCATTGTACAGGAGGAGGAGGAGGAGGTGAGTTGTGATATCACCCATTGTGAATGGTGGATCCTGTGTTATCTACTGTATATAGAGGTGTTATCAGTCATTGTGCAGGAGGAGGAGGAGATGAGCTGTGATATCACCTATTGTGAATGTTGGATCCTGTGTTATCTACTGTATATAGAGGTGTTATCAGTCATTGTACAGGAGGAGGAGGTGAGCTGTGATCTCACCTATTGTGAATGGTGGATCCTGTGTTATCTACTGTATATAGAGGTGTTATCAGTCATTGTACAGGAGGAGGAGGTGAGCTGTGATATCACCTATTGTGAATGGTGAATCCTATGTTATCTACTGTATATAGAGGTGTTATCAGTCATTGTACAGGAGGAGAGGGATGTGAGCTATGATATCACCTATTGTGAATGGTGGATCCTGTGTTATCTACTGCTTATAGAGGTGTATCAGTCATTGTACAGGAGGAGGAGGTGAGCTGTTATACCACCTATTGTGAATGGTGGGTCCCCTGTGTTATCTACTGTATATAGAGGTGTTATCAGTCATTGTATAGGAGTAGGAGGTGAGCTGTGATATCACCTATTGTGAATGGTGGATCCTGTGTCATCTACTTTATATAGAGGTGTTATCAGTCATTGTACAGGAGGAGGAGGAGGTGAGTTGTGATATCACCCATTGTGAATGGTGGATCCTGTGTTATCTACTGTATATAGAGGTGCTATCAGTCATTGTGCAGGAGGAGGAGGAGATGAGCTGTGATATCACCTATTGTGAATGTTGGATCCTGAGTTATCTACTGTATATAGAGGTGTTATCAGTCATTGTACAGGAGGAGGAGGTGAGCTGTGATCTCACCTATTGTGAATGGTGGATCCTGTGTTACCTACTGTATATAGAGGTATTATCAGTCATTATACAGGAGGAGGAGGTGAGCTGTGATCTCACCTTTTGTGAATGGTGGATACTGTGTCATCTACTGTATATAGAGGTGTTATCATTCATTGTACAGGAGGAGGAGGTGAGCTGTGATACCACCTATTGTGAATGGTGGATCCTGTGTTATCTACTGTATATAGAGGTGTTATCAGTCATTGTACAGGAGGAGGAGGAGGTGAGCTGTGATATCACCTATTGTGAATGGTGGATCCTGTGTTACCTACTGTATATAGAGGTGTTATCAGTCATTATACAGGAGGATGAGGTAAGCTGTGATATCACCTATTGTTAATGGGGGGTCCCCTGTGTTATCTACTGTATATAGAGGTGTTATCAGTCATTGTACAGTAGGAGGTGAGCTGTGATATCATCTATTGTGAATGGTGGATCCTTTGTTATCTTCTGTATATAGAGGTGTTATCAGTCATTGTACAGGAGGAGGAGGAGGTGAGTTGTGATATCATCTATTGTGAATGGTGGATCCTGTGTTATCTACTGTATAAAGAGGTGTTATCAGTCATTGTACAGGAGGAGGAGGAGGTGAGCTGTGATATCACCTATTGTGAATGGTGGATCGTGTGTTATCTACTATATATAGAGGTGTTATCAGTCATTGTACAGGAGGAGGAGGTGAGCTGTGATATCACCTATTGTGAATGGTGGATCCTGTGTCATCTACTTTATATAGAGGTGTTATCACTTATTGTACAGGAGGAGGAGGTGAGCTGTGATCTCACCTATTGTGAATGGTGGATACTGTGTCATCTACTGTATATAGAGGTGTTATCAGTCATTGTGCAGGAGGAGGAGGAGATGAGCTGTGATATCACCTATTGTGAATGTTGGATCCTGTGTTATCTACTGTATATAGAGGTGTTATCAGTCATTGTACATGAGGAGGAGGTGAGCTGTGATATCACCTATTGTGAATGGTGGATCCTGTGTCATCTACTTTATATAGAGGTGTTATCACTTATTGTACAGGAGGAGGAGGTGAGCTGTGATCTCACCTATTGTGAATGGTGGATACTGTGTCATCTACTGTATATAGAGGTGTTATCAGTCATTGTGCAGGAGGAGGAGGAGATGAACTGTGATATCATCTATTGTGAATGGTGGATCCTTTGTTATCTACTGTATATAGAGGTGTTATCAGTCATTGTACAGGAGGAGGAGGAGGTGAGTTGTGATATCATCTATTGTGAATGGTGGATCCTGTGTTATCTACTGTATATAGAGGTGTTATCAGTCATTGTACAGGAGGAGGAGGAGGTGAGCTGTGATATCACCTATTGTGAATGGTGGATCCTGTGTCATATTCTTTATATAGAGGTGTTATCAGTCATTGTACAGGAGGAGGAGGTGAGCTGTGATATCACCTATTGTGAATGGTGGATCCTGTGTTATCTACTGTATATAGAGGTGTTATCATTCATTGTACAGGAGGAGGAGGTGAGCTGTGATATCACCTATTGTGAATGGTGGATCCTGTGTTATCTACTGTATATAGAGGTGTTATCAGTCATTGTACAGGAGGAGAGGGAGGTGAGCTGTGATATCACCTATTGTGAATGGTGGATCCTGTGTTATCTACTGTATATAGAGGTGTTATCAGTCATTGTACAGGAGGAGAGGGATGTGAGCTATGATATCACCTATTGTGAATGGTGGATCCTGTGTTATCTACTGCTTATAGAGGTGTTATCAGTCATTGTACAGGAGGAGGAGGAGGTGAGCTGTTATACCACCTATTGTGAATGGTGGGTCCCCAGTGTTATCTACTGTATGTAGAGGTGTTATCAGTCATTGTACAGGAGGAGGAGGTGAGCTGTGATATCACTTATTGTGAATGGTGGAACCTGTGCTATCTACTGTATATAGAGGTGTTATCAGTCATTGTGCAGGAGGAGGTGAGCTGTGATCTCACCTATTGTGAATGGTGGATCCGGTGTTACCTACTGTATATAGAGGTATTATCAGTCATTGTACAGGAGGAGGAGGTGAGCTGTGATCTCACCTTTTGTGAATGGTGGATACTGTGTCATCTACTGTATATAGAGGTGTTATCATTCATTGTACAGGAGGAGGAGGTGAGCTGTGATACCACCTATTGTGAATGGTGGATCCTGTGTTATCTACTGTATATAGAGGTGTTATCAGTCATTGTACAGGAGGAGGAGGTGAGTTGTGATATCACCCATTGTGAATGGTGGATCCTGTGTTATGTACTGTATATAGAGGTGTTATCAGTCATTGTACAGGAGGAGAGGGATGTGAGCTATGATATCACCTATTGTGAATGGTGGGTCCCCAGTGTTATCTACTGTATGTAGAGGTGTTATCAGTCATTGTACAGGAGGAGGAGGTGAGCTGTGATATCACTTATTGTGAATGGTGGAACCTGTGCTATCTACTTTATATAGAGGTATTATCAGTCATTATACAGGAGGAGGAGGTGAGCTGTGATCTCACCTTTTGTGAATGGTGGATACTGTGTCATCTACTGTATATAGAGGTGTTATCATTCATTGTACAGGAGGAGGAGGTGAGCTGTGATACCACCTATTGTGAATGGTGGATCCTGTGTTATCTACTGTATATAGAGGTGTTATCAGTCATTGTACAGGAGGAGGAGGTGAGTTGTGATATCACCCATTGTGAATGGTGGATCCTGTGTTATGTACTGTATATAGAGGTGTTATCAGTCATTGTACAGGAGGAGGAGGAGGTGAGCTGTGATATCACCTATTGTGAATGGTGGATCCTGTGTTACCTACTGTATATAGAGGTGTTATCAGTCATACAGGAGGATGAGGTAAGCTGTGATATCACCTATTGTGAATGGTGGGTCCCCTGTGTTATCTACTGTATATAGAGGTGTTATCAGTCATTGTACAGTAGGAGGTGAGCTGTGATATCATCTATTATGAATGGTGGATCCTTTGTTATCTACTGTATACAGAGGTGTTATCAGTCATTGTACAGGAGGAGGAGGAGGTGAGTTGTGATATCTATTGTGAATGGTGGATCCTGTGTTATCTACTGTATAAAGAGGTGTTATCAGTCATTGTACAGGAGGAGGAGGAGGTGAGCTGTGATATCACCTATTGTGAATGGTGGATCCTGTGTCATATTCTTTATATAGAGGTGTTATCAGTCATTGTACAGGAGGAGGAGGTGAGCTGTGATATCACCTATTGTGAATGGTGGATCCTGTGTTATCTACTGTATATAGAGGTGTTATCAGTCATTGTGCAGGAGGAGGAGGAGATGAGCTGTGATATCACCTATTGTGAATGTTGGATCCTGTGTTATCTACTGTATATAGAGGTGTTATCAGTCATTGTACAGGAGGAGGAGGTGAGCTGTGATCTCACCTATTGTGAATGGTGGATCCTGTGTTATCTACTGTATATAGAGGTGTTATCAGTCATTGTACAGGAGGAGGAGGTGAGCTGTGATATCACCTATTGTGAATGGTGGATCCTGTGTTATCTACTGTATATAGAGGTGTTATCAGTCATTGTACAGGAGGAGAGGGAGGTGAGCTATGATATCACCTATTGTGAATGGTGGATCCTGTGTTATCTACTGCTTATAGAGGTGTTATCAGTCATTGTACAGGAGGAGGAGGAGGTGAGCTGTTATACCACCTATTGTGAATGGTGGGTCCCCTGTGTAATCTACTGTATATAGAGGTGTTATCAGTCATTGTATAGGAGGAGGAGGTGAGCTGTGATATCACCTATTGTGAACAGTGGATCCTGTGTTATCTACTGTATATAGAGGTGTTTTCAGTCATTGTACAGGAGGAGGAGGTGAGCTGTGATACCACCTATTGTGAATGGTGGATCCTGTGTTATCTACTGTATATAGAGGTGTTATCAGTCATTGTACAGGAGGAAGTGAGCTGTGATCTCACCTATTGTGAATAGTGGATCCTGTGTTATCTACTGTATATAGAGGTGTTATCACTCATTGTGCAGGAGGAGGAGGAGGTGAGCTGTGATATCACCTATTGTGAGTGGTGGATCCTGTGTTATCTACTGTATATAGAGGTGTTATCAGTCATTGTACAGGAGGAGGAGGAGGTGAGCTGTGATCTCACCTATTGTGAATGGTGGATCCTTTGTAATCTTCTGTATATAGAGGTGTTATCATTCATTGTACAGGAGTAGGAGGTTAGCTGTTATATCACCTATTGTGAATGGTGGATCCTGTGTTATCTACTGAATATAGAGGTGTTATCAGTCATTGTACAGGAGGAGAAGGAGGTGAGCTGTGATATCACCTATTGTGAATGGTGGATCCTGTGTTATCTACTGTATATAGAGGTGTTATCAGTCTTTGTACAAGAGGAGGAGGAGGTGAGCTGTTATACCACCTATTGTGAATGGTGGGTGGGTCCCCTGTGTTATCTACTGTATGTAGAGGTGTTATCAGTCATTGTACAGGAGGAGGAGGTGAGCTGTGATATCACTTATTGTGAATGGTGGATACTGTGTCATCTACTGTATATAGAGGTGTTATTCATTGTACAGGAGGAGGAGGTGAGCTGTGATATCACCTATTGTGAATGGTGGGTCCCCTGTGTTATCTACTGTATATAGAGGTGTTATCAGTCATTGTACAGTAGGAGGTGAACTGTGATATCATCTATTGTGAATGGTGGATCCTTTGTTATCTACTGTATATAGAGGTGTTATCAGTCATTGTACAGGAGGAGGAGGAGGTGAGCTGTGATATCACCTATTGTGAATGGTGGATCCTGTGTTATCTACTGTATATAGAGGTGTTATCAGTCATTGTACAGGAGGAGGAGGAGGTGAGTTGTGATATCACCCATTGTGAATGGTGGATCCTGTGTTATCTACTGTATATAGATGTGTTATCAGTCATTGTACAGGAGGAGGAGGAGGTGAGCTGTGATCTCTCCTATTGTGAATGGTGGATGCTGTGTAATCTACTGTATATAGAGGTGTTATCATTCATTGTACAGGAGGAGGAGGTGAGCTGTGATATCACCTATTGTGAATGGTGGATCCTGTGTTATCTACTGTATATAGAGGTGTTATCAGTCATTGTACAGGAGGAGGAGGAGGTGAGTTGTGATATCACCCATTGTGAATGGTGGATCCTGTGTTATCTACTGTATATAGAGGTGTTATCAGTCATTGTGCAGGAGGAGGAGGAGATGAGCTGTGATATCACCTATTATGAATGGTGGATCCTGTGTTATCTACTGTATATAGATGTGTTATCAGTCATTGTACAGGAGGAGGAGGAGGTGAGCTGTGATCTCTCCTATTGTGAATGGTGGATGCTGTGTAATCTACTTTATATAGAGGTGTTATCATTCATTGTACAGGAGGAGGAGGTGAGCTGTGATATCACCTATTGTGAATGGTGGATCCTGTGTTATCTACTGTATATAGAGGTGTTATCAGTCATTGTACAGGAGGAGGAGGAGGGGAGTTGTGATATCATCTATTGTGAATGGTGGATCCTGTGTTATCTACTGTATATAGAGGTGTTATCAGTCATTGTACAGGAGGAGAAGGAGGTGAGCTTTGATATCACCTATTGTGAATGGTGGATCCTGTGTCATATTCTTTATATAGAGGTGTTATCAGTCATTGTACAGGAGGAGGAGGTGAGCTGTGATATCATCTATTGTGAATGGTGGATCCTGTGTTATCTACTGTATATAGAGGTGTTATCAGTCATTGTACAGGAGGAGGAGGAGGTGAGTTGTGATATCACCCATTGTGAATGGTGGATCCTGTGTTATCTACTGTATATAGATGTGTTATCAGTCATTGTACAGGAGGAGAAGGAGGTGAGCTGTGATCTCTCCTATTGTGAATGGTGGATGCTGTGTAATCTACTGTATATAGAGGTGTTATCATTCATTGTACAGGAGGAGGTGAGCTGTGATATCACCTATTGTGAATGGTTGATCCTGTGTTATCTACTGTATATAGAGGTGTTATCAGTCATTGTACAGGAGGAGAGGGAGGTGAGCTGTGATATCATCTATTGTGAATGGTGGATCCTGTGTTATCTACTGTATATAGAGGTGTTATCAGTCATTGTACAGGAGGAGGAGGAGGTGAGCTGTGATATCACCTATTGTGAATGGTGGATCCTGTGTTATCTACTGTATATAGATGTGTTATCAGTCATTGTACAGGAGGAGGAGGAGGTGGGCTGTGATCTCACCTATTGTGAATGGTGGATCCTGTGTAATCTACTGTATATAGAGGTGTTATCATTCATTGTACAGGAGGAGGAGGTGAGCTGTGATATCACCTATTGTGAATGGTGGATCCTGTGTTATCTACTGTATATAGAGGTGTTATCAGTCATTGTATAGGAGGAGAGGGAGGTGAGCTGTGATATCACCTATTGTGAATGGTGGATCATGTGTTATCTACTGTATATAGAGGTGTTATCAGTCATTGTACAAGAGGAGGAGGAGGTGAGCTGTTATACCACCTATTGTGAATGGTGGGTCCCCTGTGTTATCTACTGTATGTAGAGGTGTTATCAGTCATTGTACAGGAGGAGGAGGTGAGCTGTGATATCACTTATTGTGAATGGTGAAACCTGTGTTATCTACTGTATATAGAGGTGTTATCCAGTCATTGTGCAGGAAGAGGAGGAGGAGGTGAGCTGTTATATCACCTATTGTGAATGGTGGATCCTGTGTTATCTACTGTATATAGAGGTGTTATCAGTCATTGTACAGGAGGAGGAGGAGTTGAGTTGTGATATCACCTATTGTGAATGGTGGATCCGGTGTTACCTACTGTATATAGAGGTATTATCAGTCATTATACAGGAGGAAGAGGTGAGCTGTGATCTCACCTATTGTGAATGGTGGATACTGTGTCATCTACTGTATATAGAGGTGTTATCATTCATTGTACAGGAGGAGGAGGTGAGCTGTGATACCACCTATTGTGAATGGTTGATCCTGTGTTATCTACTGTATATAGAAGTGTTATAAGTCATTGTACAGGAGGAGGAGGTGAGCTGTGATATCACCTATTGTGAATGGTGGATCCTGTGTTACCTACTGTATATAGAGGTGTTATCAGTCATTATACAGGAGGAGGAGGTGAGCTGTGATATCACCTATTGTGAATGGTGGGTCCCCTGTGTTATCTACTGTATATAGAGGTGTTATCAGTCATTGTACAGTAGGAGGTGAACTGTGATATCATCTATTGTGAATGGTGGATCCTTTGTTATCTACTGTATATAGAGGTGTTATCAGTCATTGTACAGGAGGAGGAGGAGGTGAGTTGTGATATCATCTATTGTGAATGGTGGATCCTGTGTTATCTACTGTATATAGAGGTGTTATCAGTCATTGTACAGGAGGAGGAGGAGGTGAGCTGTGATATCACCTATTGTGAATGGTGGATCCTGTGTCATATTCTTTATATAGAGGTGTTATCAGTCATTGTACAGGAGGAGGAGGTGAGCTGTGATATCACCTATTGTGAATGGTGGATCCTGTGTTATCTACTGTATATAGAGGTGTTATCATTCATTGTACAGGAGGAGGAGGTGAGCTGTGATATCACCTATTGTGAATGGTGGATCCTGTGTTATCTACTGTATATAGAGGTGTTATCAGTCATTGTACAGGAGGAGAGGGAGGTGAGCTGTGATATCACCTATTGTGAATGGTGGATCCTGTGTTATCTACTGTATATAGAGGTGTTATCAGTCATTGTACAGGAGGAGAGGGATGTGAGCTATGATATCACCTATTGTGAATGGTGGATCCTGTGTTATCTACTGCTTATAGAGGTGTTATCAGTCATTGTACAGGAGGAGGAGGTGAGCTGTGATATCACTTATTGTGAATGGTGGAACCTGTGCTATCTACTGTATATAGAGGTGTTATCAGTCATTGTGCAGGAGGAGGTGAGCTGTGATCTCACCTATTGTGAACAGTGGATCCTGTGGTATCTACTGTATATAGAGGTGTTATCAGTCATTGTACAGGAGGAGGAGGAGTTGAGTTGTGATATCACCTATTGTGAATGGTGGATCCGGTGTTACCTACTGTATATAGAGGTATTATCAGTCATTATACAGGAGGAGGAGGTGAGCTGTGATCTCACCTTTTGTGAATGGTGGATACTGTGTCATCTACTGTATATAGAGGTGTTATCATTCATTGTACAGGAGGAGGAGGTGAGCTGTGATACCACCTATTGTGAATGGTGGATCCTGTGTTATCTACTGTATATAGAGGTGTTATCAGTCATTGTACAGGAGGAGGAGGTGAGTTGTGATATCACCCATTGTGAATGGTGGATCCTGTGTTATGTACTGTATATAGAGGTGTTATCAGTCATTGTACAGGAGGAGAGGGATGTGAGCTATGATATCACCTATTGTGAATGGTGGGTCCCCAGTGTTATCTACTGTATGTAGAGGTGTTATCAGTCATTGTACAGGAGGAGGAGGTGAGCTGTGATATCACTTATTGTGAATGGTGGAACCTGTGCTATCTACTTTATATAGAGGTATTATCAGTCATTATACAGGAGGAGGAGGTGAGCTGTGATCTCACCTTTTGTGAATGGTGGATACTGTGTCATCTACTGTATATAGAGGTGTTATCATTCATTGTACAGGAGGAGGAGGTGAGCTGTGATACCACCTATTGTGAATGGTGGATCCTGTGTTATCTACTGTATATAGAGGTGTTATCAGTCATTGTACAGGAGGAGGAGGTGAGTTGTGATATCACCCATTGTGAATGGTGGATCCTGTGTTATGTACTGTATATAGAGGTGTTATCAGTCATTGTACAGGAGGAGGAGGAGGTGAGCTGTGATATCACCTATTGTGAATGGTGGATCCTGTGTTACCTACTGTATATAGAGGTGTTATCAGTCATTATACAGGAGGATGAGGTAAGCTGTGATATCACCTATTGTGAATGGTGGGTCCCCTGTGTTATCTACTGTATATAGAGGTGTTATCAGTCATTGTACAGTAGGAGGTGAGCTGTGATATCATCTATTATGAATGGTGGATCCTTTGTTATCTACTGTATACAGAGGTGTTATCAGTCATTGTACAGGAGGAGGAGGAGGTGAGTTGTGATATCTATTGTGAATGGTGGATCCTGTGTTATCTACTGTATAAAGAGGTGTTATCAGTCATTGTACAGGAGGAGGAGGAGGTGAGCTGTGATATCACCTATTGTGAATGGTGGATCCTGTGTCATATTCTTTATATAGAGGTGTTATCAGTCATTGTACAGGAGGAGGAGGTGAGCTGTGATATCACCTATTGTGAATGGTGGATCCTGTGTTATCTACTGTATATAGAGGTGTTATCAGTCATTGTGCAGGAGGAGGAGGAGATGAGCTGTGATATCACCTATTGTGAATGTTGGATCCTGTGTTATCTACTGTATATAGAGGTGTTATCAGTCATTGTACAGGAGGAGGAGGTGAGCTGTGATCTCACCTATTGTGAATGGTGGATCCTGTGTTATCTACTGTATATAGAGGTGTTATCAGTCATTGTACAGGAGGAGGAGGTGAGCTGTGATATCACCTATTGTGAATGGTGGATCCTGTGTTATCTACTGTATATAGAGGTGTTATCAGTCATTGTACAGGAGGAGAGGGAGGTGAGCTATGATATCACCTATTGTGAATGGTGGATCCTGTGTTATCTACTGCTTATAGAGGTGTTATCAGTCATTGTACAGGAGGAGGAGGAGGTGAGCTGTTATACCACCTATTGTGAATGGTGGGTCCCCTGTGTAATCTACTGTATATAGAGGTGTTATCAGTCATTGTATAGGAGGAGGTGAGCTGTGATATCACCTATTGTGAACAGTGGATCCTGTGTTATCTACTGTATATAGAGGTGTTTTCAGTCATTGTACAGGAGGAGGAGGTGAGCTGTGATACCACCTATTGTGAATGGTGGATCCTGTGTTATCTACTGTATATAGAGGTGTTATCAGTCATTGTACAGGAGGAAGTGAGCTGTGATCTCACCTATTGTGAATAGTGGATCCTGTGTTATCTACTGTATATAGAGGTGTTATCACTCATTGTGCAGGAGGAGGAGGAGGTGAGCTGTGATATCACCTATTGTGAGTGGTGGATCCTGTGTTATCTACTGTATATAGAGGTGTTATCAGTCATTGTACAGGAGGAGGAGGAGGTGAGCTGTGATCTCACCTATTGTGAATGGTGGATCCTTTGTAATCTTCTGTATATAGAGGTGTTATCATTCATTGTACAGGAGTAGGAGGTTAGCTGTTATATCACCTATTGTGAATGGTGGATCCTGTGTTATCTACTGAATATAGAGGTGTTATCAGTCATTGTACAGGAGGAGAAGGAGGTGAGCTGTGATATCACCTATTGTGAATGGTGGATCCTGTGTTATCTACTGTATATAGAGGTGTTATCAGTCTTTGTACAAGAGGAGGAGGAGGTGAGCTGTTATACCACCTATTGTGAATGGTGGGTGGGTCCCCTGTGTTATCTACTGTATGTAGAGGTGTTATCAGTCATTGTACAGGAGGAGGAGGTGAGCTGTGATATCACTTATTGTGAATGGTGGATACTGTGTCATCTACTGTATATAGAGGTGTTATTCATTGTACAGGAGGAGGAGGTGAGCTGTGATATCACCTATTGTGAATGGTGGGTCCCCTGTGTTATCTACTGTATATAGAGGTGTTATCAGTCATTGTACAGTAGGAGGTGAACTGTGATATCATCTATTGTGAATGGTGGATCCTTTGTTATCTACTGTATATAGAGGTGTTATCAGTCATTGTACAGGAGGAGGAGGAGGTGAGCTGTGATATCACCTATTGTGAATGGTGGATCCTGTGTTATCTACTGTATATAGAGGTGTTATCAGTCATTGTACAGGAGGAGGAGGAGGTGAGTTGTGATATCACCCATTGTGAATGGTGGATCCTGTGTTATCTACTGTATATAGATGTGTTATCAGTCATTGTACAGGAGGAGGAGGAGGTGAGCTGTGATCTCTCCTATTGTGAATGGTGGATGCTGTGTAATCTACTGTATATAGAGGTGTTATCATTCATTGTACAGGAGGAGGAGGTGAGCTGTGATATCACCTATTGTGAATGGTGGATCCTGTGTTATCTACTGTATATAGAGGTGTTATCAGTCATTGTACAGGAGGAGGAGGAGGTGAGTTGTGATATCACCCATTGTGAATGGTGGATCCTGTGTTATCTACTGTATATAGATGTGTTATCAGTCATTGTACAGGAGGAGGAGGAGGTGAGCTGTGATCTCTCCTATTGTGAATGGTGGATGCTGTGTAATCTACTTTATATAGAGGTGTTATCATTCATTGTACAGGAGGAGGAGGTGAGCTGTGATATCACCTATTGTGAATGGTGGATCCTGTGTTATCTACTGTATATAGAGGTGTTATCAGTCATTGTACAGGAGGAGGAGGAGGGGAGTTGTGATATCATCTATTGTGAATGGTGGATCCTGTGTTATCTACTGTATATAGAGGTGTTATCAGTCATTGTACAGGAGGAGAAGGAGGTGAGCTTTGATATCACCTATTGTGAATGGTGGATCCTGTGTCATATTCTTTATATAGAGGTGTTATCAGTCATTGTACAGGAGGAGGAGGTGAGCTGTGATATCATCTATTGTGAATGGTGGATCCTGTGTTATCTACTGTATATAGAGGTGTTATCAGTCATTGTACAGGAGGAGGAGGAGGTGAGTTGTGATATCACCCATTGTGAATGGTGGATCCTGTGTTATCTACTGTATATAGATGTGTTATCAGTCATTGTACAGGAGGAGAAGGAGGTGAGCTGTGATCTCTCCTATTGTGAATGGTGGATGCTGTGTAATCTACTGTATATAGAGGTGTTATCATTCATTGTACAGGAGGAGGTGAGCTGTGATATCACCTATTGTGAATGGTTGATCCTGTGTTATCTACTGTATATAGAGGTGTTATCAGTCATTGTACAGGAGGAGAGGGAGGTGAGCTGTGATATCATCTATTGTGAATGGTGGATCCTGTGTTATCTACTGTATATAGAGGTGTTATCAGTCATTGTACAGGAGGAGGAGGAGGTGAGCTGTGATATCACCTATTGTGAATGGTGGATCCTGTGTCATATTCTTTATATAGAGGTGTTATCAGTCATTGTACAGGAGGAGGAGGTGAGCTGTGATCTCACCTATTGTGAATGGTGGATACTGTGTCATCTACTGTATATAGAGGTGTTATCATTGATTGTACAGGAGGAGGAGGTGAGCTGTGATGCCACCCATTGTGAATGGTGGATCCTGTGTTATCTACTGTATATAGAGGTGTTATCAGTCATTGTGCAGGAGGAGGAGGAGATGAGCTGTGATATCACCTATTATGAATGGTGGATCCTGTGTTATCTACTGTATATAGATGTGTTATCAGTCATTGTACAGGAGGAGGAGGAGGTGAGCTGTGATCTCTCCTATTGTGAATGGTGGATGCTGTGTAATCTACTGTATATAGAGGTGTTATCAGTCATTGTACAGGAGGAGAGGGATGTGAGCTGTGATATCACCGATTGTGAATGGTGGATCCTGTGTTATCTACTGTTTATAGAGGTGTTATCAGTCATTGTACAGGAGGAGGAGGAGGTGAGCTGTTATACCACCTATTGTGAATGGTGGGTCCCCTGTGTTATGTACTGTATGTAGAGGTGTTATCAGTCATTGTACAGGAGGAGGAGGTGAGCTGTGATATCACTTATTGTGAATGGTGGAACCTGTTATCTACTGTATATAGAGGTGTTATCAGTCATTGTGCAGGAGGAGGAGGAGGTGAGCTGTGATCTCACCTATTGTGAATGGTGGATCCTGTGTTATCTACTGTATATAGAGGTGTTATCAGTCATTGTGCAGGAGGGGGAGGAGGTGAGCTGTTATATCACCTATTGTGAATGGTGGATCCTGTGTTATCTACTGTATATAGAGGTGTTATCAGTCATTGTACAGGAGGAGAGGGATGTGAGCTATGATATCACCTATTGTGAATGGTGGGTCCCCAGTGTTATCTACTGTATATAGAGGTGTTATCAGTCATTGTATAGGAGGAGGAGGTGAGCTGTGATATCACCTATTGTGAACAGTGGATCCTGTGTTATCTACTGTATATAGAGGTGTTATCAGTCATTGTACAGGAGGAGGAGGATGTGAGTTGTGATATCACCCATTGTGAATGGTGGATCCTGTGTTATGTACTGTATATAGAGGTGTTATCAGTCATTGTACAGGAGGAGGAGGAGGTGAGCTGTGATATCACCTATTGTGAATGGCGGGTCCCCTGTGTTATCTACTGTATATAGGTGTTATCAGTCATTGTACAGGAGGAGGTGAGCTGTGATCTCACCTATTGTGAATAGTGGATCCTGTGTTATCTACTGTATATAGAGGTGTTATCAGTCATTGTACAGGAGGAGGAGGTGAGTTGTGATATCACCTATTGGGAATGCTGGGTCCCCTGTGTTATCTACTGTATATAGAGGTGTTATCAGTCATTGTGCAGGAGGAGGAGGAGGTGAGCTGTGATATCATCTATTGTGAATGGTGGATCCTGTGTTATCTACTGTATATAGAGGTGTTATCAGTCATTGTACAGGAGGAGGAGGTGAGTTGTGATATCACCTATTGGGAATGGTGGGTCCCCTGTGTTATCTACTGTATATAGAGGTGTTATCAGTCATTGTACAGGAGGAGGAGGTGAGCTGTGATCTCACCTATTGTGAATGGTGGATCCCTTGTAATCTACTGTATATAGAGGTGTTATCATTCATTGTACAGGAGGAGGAGGTGAGCTGTGATATCACCTATTGTGAATGGTGGATCCTGTGTTATCTACTGTATATAGAGGTGTTATCAGTCATTGTACAGGAGGAGGAGGTGAGTTGTGATATCACCTATTGGGAATGGTGGGTCCCCTGTGTTATCTACTGTATATAGAGGTGTTATCAGTCATTGTACAGGAGGAGGAGGTGAGCTGTGATATCACTTATTGTGAATGGTGGAACCTATGTTATCTACTGTATATAGAGGTGTTATCAGTCATTGTACAGGAGGTGGTCTGTGATCTCACCTATTCTCAATGGTGGATCCTCTGTAATCTACTGTATATAGAGGTGTTATCATTCATTATACAGGAGTTGGGGGAGACCTGTTATATCACCTATTGTGAATGGTGGATCATGTGTTATCTACTGTATATAGAGGTGTTATCAGTCACTGTACAGGAGGAGGTGGTAAGTTTTGATATCACCTATTGTGAATGGTGGATCCTGTGTTACCTACTGTATATAGAGGTGTTATCAGTCATTGTACAGGAGGAGGAGGTGAGCTGTGATATCACTTATTGTGAATGGTGGAACCTGTGTTGTCTACTGTATATAGAGGTGTTATTAGTCATTGTACAGGAGGAGGTGGTGAGCTGTGATATCACCTATTGTGAATGGTGGATCCTGTTACCTACTGTATATAGAGGTGTTATCAGTCATTGTAGAGCATGAGGAGGTGAGCTGTGATATCACCTATTGTGAATGGTGGATCCTGTGTTATCTACTGTATATAGAGGTGTTATCAGTCATTGTACAGAAGGAGGAGGTGATCTGTGATATCACCTATTGTGAATGGTGGATCCTGTGTAATCTACTGTATATAGAGGTGTTATCATTCATTGTACAGAAGGAGGAGGTGAGTTGTGATATCACCTATTGTGAATGGTGGAACCTGTGTTATCTACTGTATATAGAGGTGTTATCAGTCATTATAAAGGAGGAGGAGGAGGTGAGTTGTGATATCCCGTATTGTGAATGGTGGATCTTGAGTTACCTACTGTATATAGAGGTGTCATCAGTCATTATACAGGAGGAAGAAGTGAGCTGTGATATCACCTATTGTGAATGGTGGGTCCCCTGTGTTATCTACTGTATATATAGGTGTTATCAGTCATTGTACAGGAGGAGGAGGTGAGCTGTGATATCATCTATTGTGAATGGTGGATCCTGTGTTATCTACTGTATATAGAGGTGTTATCAGTCATTGTATAGGAGGAGGAGGAGGTGAGTTGTGATAGCATCTATTGTGAATGGTGGATCTTGTGTTATCTACTGTATATAGAGGTGTTATCATTCATTGTACAGGAGGAGGAGGTGAGCTGATATCTCACCTATTGTGAATGATGGATCCTGTGTTATCTACTGTATATAGAGTTTTTATCAGTCATTGTACAGGAGGAGGTGAGTTATGATATCAGCTATTGTGAATGGATCCTGTGTTACCTACTGTATATAGAGGTGTTATCAGTCATTATACAGGAGGAGGAGGTGAGCTGTGATATCACCTATTGTGAATGTTGGGTCCTCTGTGTTAAGTACTGTATATAGAGGTGTTATCAGTCATTGTACAGGAGGAGGAGGTGAACTGTGATATCACTTATTGTGAATGGTGGATCCTGTGTTATCTACTATATATAGAGGTGTTATCAGTCATTGTACAGGAGGAGGAGGAGGTGAGCTGTGATATCACCTATTGTGAATGGAGGGTCCCCTGTGCCATCTACTGTATATAGAGGTGTTATCAGTCATTGTACAGGATGAGGAGGTGAGCTGTGATATTACCTATTGTGAATGGTGGATCCTGTGTAATCTACTGTATATAGAGATGTTATCATTCATTCTGCAGGAAAAGGAGGTGAGCTGTGATATCACTGATTGTGAATGGTGGATCCTGTGTCATCTACTGTATATAGAGGTGTTATCAGTCATTGTACAGGAGGAGGAGGTGAGTTGTGATATCACCTATTGTGAATGGTGGATCCTGTGTTACCTACTGTACATACAGTTGTTATCAATCATTGTACAGGATGAAGAGGTGAGCTGTGATATCACCTATTGTGAATGGTGGATCATGTGTTATCTACTGTATATAGAGGTGTTATCAGTCACTGTACAGGAGGAGGTGGTAAGTTTTGATATCACCTATTGTGAATGGTGGATCCTGTGTTACCTACTGTATATAGAGGTGTTATCAGTCATTGTACAGGAGGAGGAGGTGAGCTGTGATATCACTTATTGAGAATGGTGGAACCTGTGTTATCTACTGTATATAGAGGTGTTATTAGTCATTGTACAGGAGGAGGTGGTGAGCTGTGATATCACCTATTGTGAATGGTGGATCCTGTTACCTACTGTATATAGAGGTGTTATCAGTCATTGTAGAGCATGAGGAGGTGAGCTGTGATATCACCTATTGTGAATGGTGGATCCTGTGTTATCTACTGTATATAGAGGTGTTATCAGTCATTGTACAGAAGGAGGAGGTGATCTGTGATATCACCTATTGTGAATGGTGGATCCTGTGTAATCTACTGTATATAGAGGTGTTATCATTCATTGTACAGAAGGAGGAGGTGAGTTGTGATATCACCTATTGTGAATGGTGGAACCTGTGTTATCTACTGTATATAGAGGTGTTATCAGTCATTATAAAGGAGGAGGAGGAGGTGAGTTGTGATATCCCGTATTGTGAATGGTGGATCTTGAGTTACCTACTGTATATAGAGGTGTCATCAGTCATTATACAGGAGGAAGAAGTGAGCTGTGATATCACCTATTGTGAATGGTGGGTCCCCTGTGTTATCTACTGTATATATAGGTGTTATCAGTCATTGTACAGGAGGAGGAGGTGAGCTGTGATATCACCTATTGTGAATGGTGGATCCTGTGTTATCTACTGTATATAGAGGTGTTATCAGTCATTGTACAGGAGGAGGAGGAGGTGAGCTGTTATATCACCTTTTGTGAATGATGGATCCTGTGTTATCTACTGTATATAGAGGTGTTATCATTCATTGTACAGGAGGAGGAGGTGAGCTGATATCTCACCTATTGTGAATGATGGATCCTGTGTTATCTACTGTATATAGAGTTTTTATCAGTCATTGTACAGGAGGAGGTGAGTTATGATATCACCTATTGTGAATGGATCCTGTGTTACCTACTGTATATAGAGGTGTTATCAGTCATTATACAGGAGGAGGAGGTGAGCTGTGATATCACCTATTGTGAATGTTGGGTCCTCTGTGTTAAGTACTGTATATAGAGGTGTTATCAGTCATTGTACAGGAGGAGGAGGTGAACTGTGATATCACTTATTGTGAATGGTGGATCCTGTGTTATCTACTATATATAGAGGTGTTATCAGTCATTGTACAGGAGGAGGAGGAGGTGAGCTGTGATATCACCTATTGTGAATGGAGGGTCCCCTGTGCCATCTACTATATATAGAGGTATTATCAGTCATTGTACAGGATGAGGAGGTGAGAGGTGATATCACCTATTGTGAATGGTGGATCCTGTGTAATCTACTGTATATAGAGATGTTATCATTCATTCTGCAGGAAAAGGAGGTGAGCTGTGATATCACTGATTGTGAATGGTGGATCCTGTGTCATCTACTGTATATAGAGGTGTTATCAGTCATTGTACAGGAGGAGGAGGTGAGTTGTGATATCACCTATTGTGAATGGTGGATCCTGTGTTACCTACTGTACATACAGTTGTTATCAATCATTGTACAGGAGGAAGAGGTGAGCTGTGATATCACCTATTGTGAATGGTGGATCCTGTGTTATCTACTGTATATAAAGGTGTTATCAGTCATTGTACAGGAGGAGGAGGTGAGCTGTTATCTCACCTATTGTGAATGGTGGATCCTGTGTTATCTACTGTATATAGAGGTGTTATCATTCATTGTACAGGATGAGGAGGTGAGTTGTGATATCACCTATTGTGAATGGTGGATCCTGTTTTACCTACAGTATATAGAGGTGTTATCACTCATTATACAGGGGGAGGAGGTGAGCTGTGATACCACCTATTGTGAATGGTGGGTACTCTGTGTTATCTACTGTATAAAGAGGTTTTATCAGTCATTATACAGGAGAAGGTGAGCTGTGATATCATCTATTGTGAATGTTGGATCCTGTGTTACCTACTGTATATAGAGATGTTATCAGTCATTATACAGGAGAAGGTGAGCTGTGATCTCACCTATTGTGAATGGTGGATCCTGTGTCATCTACTGTATATAGAGGTGTTATCATTCATTGTGCAGGAGGAGGAGGTGAGCTGTGATATCACCTATTGTGAATGGTGGATCCTGGGTTATCTACTGTATATAGAGGTGTTATCACAGCTCACCTCCTCCTCCTGTACAATGACTGATAACACCTCTATATACAGTAGATAACACAGGGGACCCACCATTCACAATAGGTGATATCACAGCTCACCTCCTCATCCTGTATAATGACTGATAACACCTCTACATACAGTAGATAACACAGGTTCCACCATTCACAATAGGTGATATCACAGCTCACCTCCTCCTTCTGTACAATGAATGATAACACCTCTATATAAAGTAGATAACACAGGATCCACCATTCACAATAGGTGATATCACAGCTCACCTCCTCCTCCTGTACAATGACTATCACCTATTGTGAGTGGTGGATCCTGTGTTATCTACTGTATATAGAGGTGTTATCAGTCATTGTACAGGAGGAGGAGGTGAGCTGTGATATCACCTATTGTGAATGGTGGATCCTGAGTTACCTACTGTATATAGAGGTGTTATCAGTCATTATACAGTAGGAAGAGGTGAGCTGTGATATCACCTATTGTGAATGGTGGGTCCGCTGTGTTATCTACTGTATATAGAGGTGTTATCAGTCATTGTACAGGAGGAAGAGGAGGTGAGCTGTGATCTCGCCTATTGTGAATGCTGGATCCTGTGTAATCTACTGTATATAGAGGTGTTATCATTCATTGTACATAAGGAGGAGGTGAGCTGTGATATCACCTATTGTGAATGGTGGAACCTGTGTTATCTACTGTATGTAGAGGTGTTATCAGTCATTATACAGGATGAGGAGGTGAGCTGTGATATCACCTATTGTGAATGGTGGGTCCCCTGTGTTATCTTCTGTATAAAGAGGTGTTATCAGTCATTGTACAGGAGGAGGAGGAGGAGGTGAACTGTGACATCACCTATTGTGAATGGTGGGTCCCCTGTGTTATCTTCTGTATAAAGAGGTGTTATCAGTCATTGTACAGGAGGAGGAGGTGAGTTACGATATCACCTATTGTGAATTGTGGAACCTGTGTTATCTACTGTATATAGAGGTGTTATCAGTCATTGTACAGGAGAAGGAGGAGTTGAGCTGTGATATCACATATTGTGAATGGTGGATCCTGTGTTATCTACTGTATATAGAGGTTTTATCAGTCATTGTACAGGAGGAGGAGGAGGTGAGTTGTGATATCACCTATTGTGAATGGTGGATCCTGTGTTACCTACTGTATATAGAGGTGTTATCAGTCATTATACAGGAGGAGGAGGTGAGCTGTGATATCACCTATTGTGAATGTTGGGTCCCCTGTGTTATCTACTGTATATAGAGGTTTCATCAGTCATTGTACAGGAGGAGGAGGAGGTGAGCTGTGACATCACCTATTGTGAATGGTGGATCCTGTGTAATCTACTGTATATAGAGATGTTATCATTCATTCTACAGAAGGAGGAGGTGAGCTGTGATATCACTGATTGTGAATGGTGGATCCTTTGTTATCTACTGTATATAGAGGTGTTATCAATCATTATACAGGAGGAGGAGGTGAGCTGTGATCTCACCTATTGTGAATGGTGGATCCTGTGTTATCTACTGTATATAGAGGTGTTATCAGTCATTGTACAGGAGGAGGAGGTGAGCTGTGATATCACCTATTGTGAATGGTGGATCCTGTGTTATCTACTGTATATAGAGGTGTTATCAGTCATTGCAGAGCATGAGGAGGTGAGCTGTGATATCACCTTTTGTGGATTGTGGATCCTGTGTTATCTACTGTATAAAGAGGTGTTATCAGTCATTGTACAGGAGGAGGAGGAGGTGAGCTGTGATCTCAACTATTGTGAATGGTGTGTTCCCTGTGTAATCTACTGTATATAGACGTGTTATCATTCATTGTACAGGAGGAGGAGGTGAGCTGTGATATCACCTATTGTGAAAGGTGGATCCTGTGTTATTTACTGTATATAGAGGTTTTATCAGTCATTGTACAGGAGGAGGAGGAGGTGAGCTGTGATATCATCTATTGTGAATAGTGGATCCTGTGTTACCTACTGTATATAGAGGTGTTACCAGTCATTATACAGGAGGAGGAGTTTAGCTGTGATATCACCTATTGTGAATGTTTGGTCCCCTGTGTTATCTACTGTATATAGAGGTGTTATCAGTCATTGTACAGGAGGAGGTGAGCTGTGATAACACTTATTGTGAATGGTGGATCCTGTGTTATCTACTGTATATAGAGGTGTTATCAGTCATTATACAGGAGGAGGAGGTGAGCTGTGATCTCACCTATTGTGAATGTTGGATCCTGTGTTATCTACTGTATATAGAGGTGTTATCATTCATTGTACAGGAGGAGGAGGAGGAGGTGAGCTGTGACATCACCTATTGTGAATGGTGGATCATTTGTTACCTACTGTATATAGAGGTGTTATCAGTCATTATACAGGGGGAGGAGGTGAGCTGTGATACCACCTATCTTGAATGGTGGGTCCCCTGTGTTATCTACTGTATATAGAGGTGTTATCAGTCATTGTACAGGAGGAGGATGTGAGCTGTGATATCACCTATTGTGAATGGTGGATCCAGTGTTATCTACTGTATATAGAGGTGTTATTAGTCATTGTACAGGAGGAGGAGGAGGTGAGCTGTGATCTCACCTATTAGTGGGGTTTTCCTAAATTTGGTCAGCAGATGGACTCACTGCATACCCTATAACTATATAGCAGACTCTCTCTAATGGGAATTAGTCATTACTGTGGCCCTGCTCTATGTGTCTTTAATTTCTTAGTGGGGTTATCCTAAATTTGGTCAGCCGTTGGACTCACTGCATACCCTATAACTGTATAGCAGACTCTCTCCTTTCTAATGGGAATTTGTCGTTACTGTGGCCCTGCTCTATGTGTCTATAATTTCTTAGTGGGGTTTTTCTAAATTTGGTCAGCCGTTGGACTCATTGCATACCCTATGACTGTAGAGCAGACCCTCTTCTTTATAATGGGAACATGTCGTACTTGTTACTGTGTCCCTGCTCTATGTGTCTTTAATTTCTTAGTGGGGTTTTTCTAAATTTGGTCAGCCGTTGGACTCATTGCATACCCTATAACTGTATAGCAGACCCTCTCCTTTCTAATGGGAACATGTCGTACTTGTTAGTGTGGCCCTGCTCTATGTGTCTTTAATTTCTTAGTGGGGTTTTTCCTAAATTTGGTCAGCCGTTGGACTCACTGCATGCCCTATAACTGTATAGCAGACCCTTTCCTTTCTAATGGGAACATGTCGTACTTGTTAGTGTGGCCCTGCTCTATGTGTCTTTAATTTCTTAGTGGGGTTTTTCCTAAATTTGGTCAGCCGTTGGACTCACTGCATGCCCTATAACTGTATAGCAGACCCTCTCCTTTCTAATGGGAAATTGTCGTTACTTATTACTGTGTCCCTGCTCTATGTGTCTTTAATTTCTTAGTGGGGTTTTTTCCTAAATTTGGTCAGCCGTTGGATTCACTGCATGCCCTATAACTGTATAGCAGACCCTCTCCTTTCTAATGGGAACATGTCATACTTATTACTGTAGCCCTGCTCTATGTGTCATTCAGAGTCCCTCCATCATCAATGAAACAGGATGTGTCTGATGATGTGTCACACACCACATTGCCAGATATGGTTGTAGAATGTAAATATGACATTTCCCTGTAAATGCATTTGCCTTAAAAAATAACGTAAAACAAAACAGTAGGATCTTTCTTTAGTATAAAAACAAAGTCGCCAATGTAACCTCAATGTAATCACATTGTTCAGCTCCTGCACCTCCTCCTCCATCTCTGAAATTACCACATAAGTCACAAGCTGAAAGCACTGCAGCACTGCCTTGGCCAAGCGGCAACAGACTGTGCTGAAGATAACATGCTTAATGCTTAGGTGACAAACCACCTAGCGGTGTAGAGATGTTGAAAGCTGTAACACAGCAGCTTGATCTGTTGCTCTCACCGCTGAACATACAGCCAGGCATGGTCGTGTGTGACAATGGGCGGAACCTGGTGACGCAGAAATGACAGCCGGAGTAGATACGGATTCCCTCTATGCCAGTCCTTTCACCGAGCTAAAGAATATGGCTGTGATGAAATACAACTCCCACTGAGAAGCTGTTTCAGATTGAAAAACATTGTGCCCACCAGAGGATTTGTTTCTGAGGGCTAACCTTCCTCACCCGCTCAAGAGCCCCATAGCAGCTGCAAAGTTAGCGCTATCATGAACTCTCCTGATGTAGAAGCCAGGGCACACCAGAGGATTCTTCGTGGGACCGTCCAACCCTGCCAAGAAGCAGTCCTGGCTAAAAAAAAGTGTGTGGGAAGATTCCCGGACACTCTATGGCTGCTTTTTTACTGAGGTGGAAACCCACGCAAACACGGGGAGAACATACAAAATTCTTGCAGATATTGTCCTTGCTGGGATTTGAACCCAGGATCCCAACGCTGCAAGGCTTCAGTGCTAACCACTGATCCAATGTGCTGCCGTTCACCCTCTGATATCTAACAGGCTGGGGAAACTTGCACCTACTGCCACTCTATCTTCAGCTCCTTTGTGAGAAACTAATGTATTTGGGCAGCCACTCAGTCTACCAAATAAAATTCCTGAGAAGGAAATTGTGGAAGGCTTCGCTACTGGTACTGGGGGCAGTGCTAATACCATGGCGTTGTACCATAGTTTACTGGAAATATTCCAGGCTGGTAGGAGGCAAGCAGATTCCCACAGAAAAGTACCAGCAGTAATGTTCAGGGACCCGCGCTTGTAGAAGGCGGAGACAACACCGGGAGAAATAGTGGCGGCTGGGGACCGAGTATGGACACGAGGCATGAGGTTGTGAAAAGCTTCCGCCTTCACGGGCCTAAAAGGCCACATTTCAAGTGAAAGCAGCTTTAGAGGACTTCCTGGGAGAAATCACAGCTGGAGTAGATATGGTTTCCCAAGTCCTTTCACCAAGCTAAAGAATATGGCTATGGTGAAATACAACTCAGCAAAAGAAGCTGTGGACTGGCTCCATACCGTCCCTGGCCACATTCACTTGACCACGTGTTTGTGGGTAGGCGGTCCTTCCCAGTAAGTGCACTGGGAAGGGCACGGGTAATGTTGTGGGACCTTTGCTTGTGGAAGGCGGAGACGATACCGGGAGAAGTAGTGGTTGCTGGGGACCGAGTATTGACGCCCGGACGCCGCCGGCATGAGGCTGTGAAAAGCTTCCGCCTCTACGAGCCTAAAAGGCTCCATTTCAAGTCCAAGCAGCTGCCCAGAAATCTGGCAGTTTAGTATTGCAGCCTGTGGGTGGGTGGCTGGCTGCATACTTGCGCTTGCATTCCAAGTAACTGAAAAATAAGCAGATAGTGGCCTCTATCATTATCATGGCCTCACCTCGGCACTAAGAACTCTCCTGAAGGAGAAGCCAGGGCCCACCGGAGGAGTCTCCGGTTGTCAGGTGGGTCCGTCCAACCCTGCCGAGAAGCAGCCCTGGCTAAGAAAAGTGTGGGGGAAGATTCCCGGACACTCTATGGCTGTTTTTTTAATGTGGATTGGACGTGCTTGTGCATGTTATTTCTTACACTGGATTGCAGATCAGGCCATTGCCCAACTCTGTAGTCCTGAAATTAAATGCGCAAAGAAAGATGTTTGTGTGTCAAAGCACCACCGAGAAGTGCTAGTTGATGTTAGATGGGCTGCCATTCCTTCTGCAAAAGCTGCTTCAGAGGACTTCCTGGGAGAAATGACACCCAGAGTAGATACGGTTTCCTTTTATGTCAGTCTTTTCACCGAGCTAAAGAATATGGCTGTGGTGAAATACAACTCAGCAAAAAAAGCTGTGGACTGGCTCCGTACCGTCCCTGGCCACATTCACCTGTCCACGTGTTTGTGGTTAGGCGGTCCTTCCCAGTAAGTGCACTGAGGAGGGCACGGGTAATGTTGTGGGACCCGTGCTTGTGGAAGGCGGATACGACACCGGGAGAAACAGTGGTGGTTGGGGACCGAGTAAGGACACCCGGCCGCCGCCGGCATGTGGTTATGAAAAGTTTCCGCCTCCACGAGCCTAAAAGGCCACATTTCCTGTGCAAACAGCTGTCAAAAATTTGGCAGTATAGTATTGCAGCCTGTGGGTTGGTGGGTAGCTGGCTGTATACTTGCGCTTGCATTCCAAGGAATGGTGTAAGGACAACTGAACGCTGCACTGGAACAAGGACATGGACAGTGATTGTTGCAAGTCTGCAACGACAGGTGCATGACGGGAGGCATCTACGCATGCGCCAAGGAACACTTATGATGGGCACACTTTTAGGCAGTGACCTGGGAGTCAGAGATGCTTCCAGAGGTCTTCCCCATGCTGTTCCCATGTCTTTTCAGCACTGTATGCATGTGTCTGATGATGTGTCACACACCACATGGCCAGATAAGGTTGTAAAATGTTAAAATGACATTTCCTGGTGAATGCATTTGTCTTGGTTGAAAGCAATGCAAAAGTGCAAAAACGCATCAAAAATGCTACGTGTGAACATAGCCCAAGGTGTGGAGGAGTATTTTTGGTTACTTATTTTGCCTTATATACAAGTCATTACCCTGGAAAGGATGTTCCTTAACATATTTCTCAGGAAAATCCATTTTGGTTTCATTTTTGTATGTTTATGAGTCCGTAAAAGTGGCATAATACTCTGACATTGTTGTTGACAGCAGTGATATGAGAGTCAGAGATGCTTCCAGGGGTCTTCCCCATGCTGTTCCCATGTTACTTGAGCTCTGTTCCCATCGATTTGGGCAATTCTTAGGCCCTCTGCAGACCGCCAGGGGGAGCCGCCTGAAAAATGCTCGAGATTCCCATAGACTTAAATTGGGCTCGTTGCTCAGGTCGAGCACCCGAGTATTCCAATGTGCTCGACCCGAGCAACGAGTACCCGAGCATTTTAGTGCTCGCTCATCACTACTAGACACTTATAAGAAAGGGGAGTGTTTTTTCTTCCTTTAAATCTTCCATTTAAGAAGGGCCCACAAGTTCTCAATAGGGTTTAGGTCAGGTAAAGAAGGGGCCATATAATTATTCTGTAAGGCCTTTAGTTGAACCAAGCAGTGGAGACTGATGCTGCGATGGAGCATTGTCCAACAGAAGAATCATGATTTTCTTGAAAGATGCAGACTTTTTCCTGTACCTCAGCTTGAAGACAGTGTCTTCTAAAGACTGGCAGTAGAATTGGGAGTTTATTTTGAGTTAATTTTCTGCTCTAAAAAGTCCAACTAGCACATCTTTAATAATTCAAGTTCAGAGCAGTGCCCACCTCAATCTTGCTGGCATCCAAAGGGAGATCTGTACCCATTAAAGATCCAGTCACAGGCCCATCCATCTGGTCCGTGAAGAGTTACTTTCATCTCATCAGTCCATAAAACCTTTGAACAATCTGTCTTCAGATATTTCTTGGCCAAGTCTAGATGTTTCCATTTCTGTGTCTTGTTCAGTGGCGGCTGGGTTTCGGCCTCCTCACCTTGGTTATGTCTCTGAGCACCTTGTACTTCTGGTCCTCCAGGGAGGTTGCAGATCTGGAATATGACAGCACTGGAGGACAATTTCTTCTTTGTCCCTTCATGTTTGATTCTTCTCAAATATTTGGTAGTTAATGTGAGTCTTATTTTTCTCACCATGTTTTTTGTGTCCCTGTTGACTATTGGCAACAAAACTTTTGCTGGTTTTGTGATCACACCTCAATATCTTAGCAATTTTAAGAGTGCTACATCCCTCTGTAAGACTTTTCAGTCAGTTAAATCTCTTTTTTTAGCCCATTTTGTCTGAGGAAACAAGCTGCCTAATAATTCTGCACACCTTGATAATCGTATCCTTAGTCCGCACCCCCCTCATTACAGAAATACACATCACCCTGAGCCATAGTTTTTTTATTATGATGCAGGGTAAACCTGTATTTATTACCTTTGGGTGTTTCTTCTAAATATGCAATATACAAATGTTCCTATCCGAGAGTGGCTTCGTGATCCTGCCTTGCAAATGGAGGCAAAGTTGTTGCTTCAAGAGATGTAAATTTTGAATTAATAGTTCACATTTATCGAGACTCCAGAGATTAATTTTCTGTACATCAAAATGTTCATATGGTCACCTAAGCACCTTCAGCCCTGAATTGATTGAATGACCAAACACCATTGATCCTTTCCAACCATTGGATTTACTGGTGACATATGTTGGGAGCGGGCTCAGGATATGAACCTGCTCTGTACTCTGCAGGTGTCATCTGTGTTATACAGTCAGTGCCTGTGTGAACAGCAGCAACCAGAGCTAGCTTAGACTGCTGCTGATTTAACCATCTAAATGCCGCTGACACTCTCACACAGCTGTAGTAAAATATAACTTCTGTGGCGCAATCATCAGCAGATGATATAGGAGAGCATGTAGGAGGGACGCATATGTGGGTGTATTTAAAGGGGTTGTCCAGTCAAAACTGATAAGTCTGTAATCACACAGAATGACTGCAGACTTATGAATTATGCAGGCACTGTGCGCTGTGGGGATTCGCCGGTTTCAGACTCGGGAACAGAGGGTATGTATGAGTTATACATGCCCTCGACCAGTGGGTGCAGCTTCGCTCTCCATACACTTTTATAGAGCCAAGGCCGCACCCCATCTAGTGACACGGATGGCCAATAAGCGTGTCCCACTAGAGGGGGCAGCCTTGCTCCTTACAAGTGTATGGAGAGCGACTCTGCGCCCACTGGCCAGGGGTATGTATATCTCATACATGCCGGTCTGAAACCAGCCAACCTGGGAGATTCATAAGTCTGCAGTCACACAGAGTAACTGCAGACTTATCTATTTTGACCAGACAACCCCTTAAAGTGAAAATTGCAGGTGTTGTGGGAAGAAGGCTGTTATAATTACTTTTTGGAGGCTCTTGTGACAATTCTGGGTAAGAGGCGGCTTGTAACCACCATGGGGTGGGTGGAGGTGGCTTTGGCTGCTTTGTTGGTGGGAATAGAAATTGCATCTAGTGACTAAGACCATTTTGTTATAGTGCTGCTGAGATTACCTAAGGGTAACTAACTTTTTGAGGAGTGGGATATACTACTGTGATATGAGGGTATCTGAAATTCCTCAGTGTGCATTATCAAGCACTACAAAAAAGAAAAAGGAAAAAATATAAGGCCCGGACACCTGAAGTGTTAAATTAATACACAGGTGCACAAATACGCTACACGGCCAATATACACACATATACTGTATATTTCTTCCATACGGCACTGTTGGTTTGGTATGAGTCGGACATATTTCTGTGTATAATACATGAACCATGAGACTGTTGTCTTTGTGGCAGCTCTAGCGTGATCTATATATACTAGTGTCTATCAATTATTTTTACAGATGGTTGTTGTGGAGGTCCTGCTATGTGGGATGTGCTCTTCTTTCTCTGACTGTTTTACATCTGCCACTATTGGTCATTTCTCTCACCTTAGCCACTTAGTGGACCGTATATATCTTTCTATTTTGTGGATAATAAATATATATTTTTATTAATAGCTCTATCTCTGGCAGTTTTTTTTAGATCAGCGCCATTTACAAATATTGTTTATATATTGGCTACAATTCTCTCTCCTTCGGTATTATATTCTGATAAGAGATAACTGTAATAGGTCTAAATGAGCCGGGAGAAGAGCTGAGTCGAGACGGGACGCAGGACAGTCCCGCCGAATACGGGACGGTTGGGGGCTATGGCTCCTGTCAGTCAGCTTTCCCACACTCTGTAATATGAAATCTACCCAACTAAGCAGGTAATGTGAGGGGACGTGTCATTACACCATGTACTATTCAGGATGTATGAGAGCTTAGTGATGCCCCCTGTAAGAGCAGTAATGGCAGCCATATTGGTTGTCATCCTGCATTCCCAGATAGAGATACCTGGGGAATGAAACAATAACTGCTCCTATCATGTACCTCGCTGTGGACGCCTCTCTACAGGGGATTCTCCTTCTTCATGAATGTTCTCTGGAGGATCTGATCATGTGGCGTCCATGATATGTGGGGTCCTGACTGCAGGGGGCAACATTGTTGCAGATCCACCATCTCCCACTGAGCCACATCCAGCGTATCCAGTCCAGGCAATGCTCTGTGAGTTTCATAGTTCCCAGCTGCACTGACACATTGTAACAAACCCTCTCCCCTATTATGTGAGCAGTGCAATTACTGTCTGGTTTAGAAAACCCATTCTTTCCAATGTCCTTTGAGGAACATCTGGGTAATTAATGGAGGAACCCAGCTCAGTGTTCTCATTTATTAGCCAAAATGGAGAAAGGTAACAGCATCTCCTGCTCCGGACCCAACACTCCCAGGAATCACAGCAATTAGCTGATTTATCACCATAGGATAGTAACGATATCAGGGGCGTTCGAGCAAATTTATTCTAATGTGTATTGGGCCTTAAGACATAAGGGGCAGCATAATAATGACTACATGGACGTCCAATGAAATAAAGACAAGCACAAAGATATAAGGGGGGTAAAAAGAAGATTTTATTTATAGATTGAATTATTTTATATTTTAGTATTATGTATATGTGAAAATTATTCATCTATCAGACTTAACCTATTTATGGGCCGTGTTGATCCAGAGGAAGGCGAAAACCCCCTGTGAGGAATAAGCCAATTGTCCTCGTATCAGGGGGGAAAATTCCTTCCTGACCCCAAATATGGCGATCAGAATGAATCCCAAGATCAAAGGCTGATACCTAACCTGTGTAATGTACCTAACCTGTGTAATGTAAGTGTGATATATAAAAATCATTTTAGTTACTTAGACTAATTATCCTTTTTATTTTTGAGAACTAATTTTAATTGTCAACAAAGAAAATTTACATTTTTCTAAAATTTCTCTTTTGCTACTAGTGTGTGAATCTACTTATTAATTTATGATACCAAACCTATTTAAGGCCGTGTAGATCCAGAGGAAGGCGAAAAACCCCTATGAGGAATGGGCCAATTGTCCTCATATTAAGGGGAAAAATTCCTTCCTGACCCCAAATATGGCGATCAGATTAAATCCCAGGATCAAAAGCCGATCTATGTCCTATATCTATGTGCGGAAATGTACGGTGTGCTATATGTATGCCTATAGTAGTGTGGGTGATGTGATGGGTGATGGGTGCGGTACTTACCAGGCCTGTGCTAAGGTGATAATGGCCGCTCTATACATTCTTCTGCTCAGCTGCCCAGGACTATTGCTTTTGAAGACATCAGATGGAAACTTAGCACAGGCCATTCCTGGGGTAGAAGATCTTCTGGATGGAGGGATGTCAGTTGCCAGCCCAGTATTAGAGGAGGCCAAGTCAAGGGTCTGGGGCAGAAAAACAACGGCAGTGGTCCGGCATGAAGATGTTTTGGAGAGATATGATGTTGAAGGGCAGCCGAGGTGAAGTACACCAGCAGAGACGAGGTACGGGTCAGGAGGCATGAAGTTCTGGGCAGTTGGCAGGGGCTCATCCTGCAAGACATAAAAGGAAGACATTGATTATTCTCTCTGCCATATCTTCTGTTATATTAGGGGAATGGTCTTTATAATGAACCATTCCCCTATGTAACATCAGATACAATGTACTGATATCATAGGTGTCCTGTGTGAACAGAGGTCACTCACCAGATGGTCGTGGATTCTTTTACAGTCCAGATCTTTTCATCCACCTAAGAGAAACAGAGACATAAAGTCATTGTTAGAAAATGTGAAAAAAGACAAGATGAATGATGATGATTACCACAATGTGAGAACACCTGATGGGAGTTATCCCCAGATGAAGAGATCCTTACCGGGCCCAGCTTGGTGACACGTACGTAAATCTGTCCACGGGGTGAAGGACTGTATGCTCCGGCCACTGCAGATGATGGTTCTCCAGAACTTGCCTGAATGGTGAAAATGGTGGCTCTGCTCTCCTTTCCTCCAATTCCTCCCAGCCGATGGTGGTAAAGAATGGATGCTCCCGGATGTTCCCGCTCACACCCAGGCGTGTCTGAGGGTCTTTGCGCAGCAGCTTCTTAATGAGATGTTTCACATGAGCATCAAGCCAAGATGGAAATTTTGGCTTTTCATTGATGATAGCTTTGAAAGCCATTTGCTTGATGGGGCCGTTGTAAAATGGGAATCGTCCTGCTGCCATCCTGGAAACGACAATCCCCAGGCTCCACCAGTCCACTGCTGCGCCGTATCGTTTTCTACGAAACACCTCAGGGGCCATGTAGTGGAAAGTGCCCGTCACTCCAGAGATGTTTTTGGAGGAGGTAACGCCATCTTGGGCGAGCCCAAGGTCGATTATACGGATGTGGCCATCTGCATCCAACATGATGTTATCTGGCTTTATGTCTCTGTAATGAAAAAAAAAAAAATGAGAAATCTGTCCAGTGATAAAAGAGATGGAAATTGAGTCATTGCAAGATCAGATAGAATAAGTGGCAGGACACAAGGAAAGCTGGGGGTCATATCTCTAGAATGTAAAGGGGACAGAGAGAAGGAGGAACGTCCTGCTTACCGGTGGACTATGTTGTGTCCATGGAGGAACTGGAGGCCACATACGATCTCTGCTGTGTAGAATCTGATGGAGAGAACAGAGTGTAGTATCAATGTCATCAAATCCTTCTCTAGCAATCCCCAAATACCATGGCACCCCACCTGCTGCATCCAGCACACTAAATACTGTATATGACCTGCCATTGCTACCTTAGCTACATCCTGACCCCAGATTTTTTTTCCATCTCCTTAGTTCTCTTTTACATACATTCTCCACTTTCTCACCTCACATTGCCGATGTTCAGGCAGCCGCACATCCTGATCAAATTCTCTAGGCTGCCACCGGACAGATACTCCGTGATGAAATATGCCCTCTGCAGAGACTGGTGTGCGGCATAGAGGTGGCATAAGAATGGGCAGTCTCTGGCAGCCAGGAGTATCTGCCGCTCTCTCATGATGGTGTCCTCATTGTCCTCTTTTTTGGTTATCATTTTGACAGCCATTTGGATGTTTCGGCCGGGGACTGATGCCAGGACCACCTAAGAGAGACAAATGGAGAATACTTAGAAGGCATCTGCAGGGAGTGGAAGTAATCTGGATTTTATAGCACACAAGGCACATGAGTAAACTGAATGGTCGCTCAGTCTGCTGGTAACCAGGTCTAGGTAGAGGAGCAAATCCATCTATCAGCATAATGCACTGCCTGCTCCATGGATGGGCTATGGAAAGGTCTTAAAGGGAACCTGTCATTCCCTGTGTAGAATCTAAACTGCTCCTATTGCGTTAGTGATACAATGTGTATCACTAACACGCTTTTTTCATTAAAATTGGCGCTAATACAATATGTAAAATCCACTTTATATGTTTGTATCATACCTGCTCTTTTAGTCATAGAGGTGCGATTCCTCGCATTCAGTCAGAGTTTGTGCCGCCCACGTATTTAAATTCTGCTCCTGGCTTGTGCTGATGTAAGTATGGGGCGCTTGCGCAGTATGTCATGCCAGCAAAGCTTGTAGTGCTGGGAGCCGCACATGTGCTGTGACGAGCGTCTCCGGCCGCACACAGTGAAGCTGGGAACTACACAGCAGTGTCACTGTGCAAGCGCAGGGAGCCGCTAGTCACAGCGCATGTGCGGCTCCCAGCACTACAAGCTTTACTGGCATGACATACTGCGCAAGCGCCCCATACTTACATCAGCGCCAGCCGGGAGCAGAATTCAAATGCATGGGTGGCACAAACCCTGAATAATTGCCAGGAATCGCACCTCTATGACTAAACGAACAGGCTCCTAGCCTTTCATCAATGAGAAGCAAAGGAGAGCCAGGCTGAAGTTTGCCAAGACCATAAGGATTGGATCATAGAGGACTGGAGTAAGGTAATCTTCTCTGATGAGTCTAATTTTCAGCTTTGCCCAACACCTGGTCGTCTAATGGTTAGATGGAGACCTGGAGAGGCATATAAGCCTCGGTGATCGGTGATGATCTGAGGATGGTTCAGCAAGGCTGGAATTGTGCAAGTTAATCTTTGCGAGGGACGTATGAATCAAGCTGCATACAAGGTTATCCTTGACAAACACTTGCTTCCTTCTGTTCAGGCAATGTTCCCCAACTCTGAGGACTGTTTTTTCCAGCAGGACAATGCCCCATGCCACACAGCTAGGTCAATCAATGTGTGGATGAAGGAGCACCACATCAAGACCCTGTCATGGCCAGCCCAGTCTCCAGACCTGAACCCCATTGAAAACCTCTGGAATGTAATCAAGAGGAAGATGGATAGTCACAAGCCATCAAACAAAGAAGAACTGCTTACATTTTTGTGCCAGGAGTGGCATAAGGTCACCCAAAAGCAGTGTGAAAGACTGGTGGAAAGCAGCCAAGACGCATGAAAGCTGGGATTAAAAATCATGGTTATTCCACCAAATATTGATTTCTGAACTCTCCCTGAGATAAAACATGAGTGTTGTTGTTTCTAAATGAATAAGAACTTGTTTTCTTTGCATTATTTCAGGTCTGAAAGCACGGCTTCTTTTTTATTTTGACGATCTCTCATTTGCTACAAATAAATACAACATTTTTAGCTTTGAATTTTGGAGACATGTTGTCAGTAGTTTATAGAATAAAACAACAATGTACATTTTACTCAAAAATATACCTATAAAGAGAAAAATCAGAGAAAATGAACATTTTGCAGTGGTCTCTTCATTTTTGCCAGAGCTGTATTATATTAGCGCCAATTTAAATGAAAAAAGCGTGTTAGTGATACACATTGCATCAATATCAACGCAATGGGGGCAGTTTACATAGTACACAGGACAAGACAGGTTCCCTTTAATGAATAATTATCATTTTAATTTGTATTTCATAAATCAATAGCACACATGACAATAAGCAACTTTGCAATAAATCTTTTCAGAGAAATCTGTTTTTTCTCCGCCAGGACTGATTTTTAGCTTTCAAAATTCTCTATTTCATGGTAAAATCTATATTCAGTGAAGACAGATTGTTACATTACTGAGATAGGAGATGACAGTTGGTGCTGAAAATATTCTATGTAAGAGGGATGGGGGAGGAGGGGGAAAGTGGAGGGAGGAGTTCTGCATTTAGCTCCTCGATCTCCCTCCCTCCCCTTTACATGGAATACTATCAGCACCAACTGTCATGCTTTGAGTTGCCATTAGTGTGGTCAATATCAATGTCTATCTATATTTAATAAAAACACAGAGATCAATGTCATTCACAATATGGCAGCCTGATTGTAGCCTATATTGACAATGACGTGAAAAAAAACAATGTCCCATACCCCCTACAGCTGTGACCCCTGAGGAAAAACATCCAGCATAAAAAATACCATGTTACAGCAGCACTAGACCTAACTATGGTGATATCTTAAATGTAATCTCACAGAAGAACGCTACAATGACAAACAACAAAGCATGACATGGCTGACAGCAGAGAAGAATACATGGGGATATAATAAATACTTCAGATTTCAAATAAATAAAAAAAGATGCAGGACTTACTTTGCCAAAGGCGCCCCTACCCAAGACTTGGTGGATGTTGAAGCGGCTGATGTTAAGCCTGGCATAGGGGCTGGATGATCCACGGTCTCCGCTGCATCCAGGTGTTGGCTCGTCCAATCGCCTCTTCTTGAATCCGGTCACGCTGGGCTCTTCTCTCGCTCTCTTCCCTTCGTTCTCTTGTCCATGTCCAGTAGACGCCATTCTCATAATTATCTTCCCGCCTGCAGACCTCGGTCAGATCGCTTCAGTCGACAGTTGAAAGTAAATGGCAGTTGGTCGTGTGCAGGTGATGCTAGAGGTGACGGAACCCTCCTGTGCTACCTACCAGGCAGCGGCTCATGGCCTGCTCTGCCCTATACACTGATGTGGGCATCATGGGTGACAGTTTAGAGTCCAGAGGAACGGCAGAGAACTTCATGACGACTGTTAGTGATTTTTTTTTTATATTTATTCCCATATACATCAGAAATAAAAAAAATCATATAAAAAATAATACTATTAATTTACTAGCTCTTCCCCTTACCAATATAATTATTCCATATTCCAGAATTTTTTTCTTCTTTTCATCTCATTATAAGATGCCACTTTTTATATGTCGTAGTTAGAGATTATTTTTCTATACACTATGTGGACAATTATTAGGCAATTTATATTTTTGATGATTACTTTTAATATTAAACAACTACAGTGCTGTCGGTCAATGCAAAAGGTTAATAAAAGTAAAACCTGAATATTTAAGAAAGTAAAAGTGCGGTTTTGTCTTTCTTTGTAGAACAATGTGTGCAGAATTATTGGGCAACTAAATAAAAAAATATATATTTTCCATCTCAATTACAGTGTACTTATTTTCATCTGTTAAAATAGAATAAGAACCAAACAGCTCAAAATGTACAAAATATATATCAGATGTTCAAAAATAATATCAGTGACCAATATATTAATATAGTCACCTTACGTCCTTGGAGTCTGTCAGTTTTTTAATCTGTTGATGATTAACTTCATAGGCGACACCAACCAGAGTTTTCTAGACACTAGTGATGAGCGAGCATGCTCGCTACTGCTCGGTGCTTGCCCGAACATCTCACTGCTCGAGATGCTCAGCGCTCGCCGAGTATTTCCGGGGTTGCTTGGCGGGAGCTCGGGTCCCCTTCCTGCATGTTTGGCGCCCTTTAGAGCGCCAATCAACATACAGTGATTGCCTGCCACTCTTTGTAATGCCGCAGCCATGATGGTTGTGGCATTACAGTGATTGGCTGGCCGCACAGCGTCATCAGGTCTATATCAGACCTGGCGCCGCTGTGCTCGTCACAGTCACTCTGTAATCAGACAGTGTAGGGAGAGGTGCTGCTGCGTCACGGAGAGATTTGCTTGTGTATTAGGTAGTGTAGGGAGAAAAAACGTACATTACGCATATCCATCTTATCAAACAGTCATTTTGAGGACTAACTAATCCATCTGCAGAGATATCAGGCAGGCAGTGTATATAGGCAGGCAGGCAGGGTATATAGCAGACTGCAGTGCATATAGCACAAGAGGCTCCATTCCAATTCTGCGTCCTGCTGCTGTTAGATATTTCTATACTAAGGCCCAGGTCTCAGAGGCCAGGAATGCTTTTTTTGGATCTTAATCCTCATTATTTGCTTAAAAAGCAATCCAGGGAACACCATTTTTCTGTCCTTTCCATATTACAGCGCTAAAAATCCAGCTATTTAAAACTGTGGTTTCTCCGTCAAACGGATCACATATACGTTGTCAGAAAATACTGCCATTTCTGGCCTCCATTAAAAATTTCTTTCAGTGTGTCAGTGAAGCAATTCACAGCAGTTTGCTGTTCACACTACTTACCTACAGGCCAGGTATTTAAAACTGTGTTTTCTCTGTCACACGGATCACATATAAGTTCCCTCCAAACTCAGTCATTTGTAGTGAGCGTGGAAGATACTGTCCTCCATTTAAAAAGGGCAAGGCACGTGCAAGGGACGGGGTACTGGATGTGATGGTGATGGTGCATGCAGAGGCCGAGGACAAGGCCGTGGGCAAGCTGAAATTGTGCCACAACAAACACCCACATCTTCTCGCCTGACCTTCCTGTCCCAATTTCTAGGGGACCGCAGCACACCACTATTGAACCCAGAGTAGTGTCAAAAGGTTGTTGGTTGGATAGCGGATAATGCTTCCAGTCACTTAGCCACCACCACCACCCTGTCTTCCACATGGTCAAGTCTCAGTAGCCGTGAGTCTGGACAGCATATTCCTCAACCTGATCCTCCTTCCTCCCACCTTGCCGAGTGCCCGGAGACAACCGATCCCACACGTGGACACTCTGAAGAGCTGTTTACTTTTACATTTATAGATTTGGGCCTCTCGCCCGGTCCACTTGAAGCGGGGCAAGAGGAGATCGCGTGTAGCGATGCCCAAATATTTGAGCAGCCACGGTCACACAAAGGCGACGGTGGGAAAGTGTCACAAGAGGTGGACGATGATGAGACACAATTGCCAGAAACTCAGGAGGAGGACCAGGGTGCGGAAGTGGAAGACGAGGTGGTGGATGATATAGTAACTGACCCAACCTGGCAGGAGGACATGCAGAGCGAGGACAGCAGCACACAGGGGGAGCGAGACAGAGCACCCCAAAAGGCAGGAAGAAGCAGTGTGTTGGCCGCAGACAGAAGGCAGGCAACCGTTCCCCATAACACCAATATGAAGGAAGTTGCCAGTACAACTGTTAGGTCTTCCCAAGTCTGGTTGTTTTTAAAAGTCTCTGCCGATAACCCCAAAAGGCCATTTGCACCACCAGCCAGGCCAGCATCAGCAAGGGTGGCAAAACGACCAGCCTGACCACCACCAGCATGATCAGGCACATGGCAGGAAAGCACCTGACTTTGTGGGCCGAACCCCAGAGTCCAGGAACAGTGTCTGCAGGTGACACCATTGCTTCTTCCACTCTTGTGCATTCAAGCCAATCCCCTGTCCATGGTGCATGCGAAGATGCCTCCTGCCCTGCACCATTCGTTGAGCACTCTCAAGTAGCAGCCTCAGTAAGCACGTCCATGTCCTTGTCCCAGCAGCGTGCGTTCAGTCGTCCATACCCCAGTCCTTGGAACGCAAGCGTAAATATGCAGCCAACGCCCCACAGGCCACACTACTAAATTCTCACATTTCATGACTGCTTGCGCTCGAAATGTTGCCTTTTACGCTCGTGGAGACGGAAGCGTTCCCCAACCTGATGGCGGCTGTCCCTCGGTACTCGGTCCCCAGCTGCCACTATTTCTCCTGGTGTGCCGTCCCCGCATTACACAAGCATGTGTCCCAAAACATTAGCTGTGCCCTCAAATACGCAGTTACTGGGAAAGTCCACCTAACCACGGACACGTGGACAAGTGCTTGAGGGCAGGGACGGTACATCTCGCTGACGGCACACCGGGTTAACATAGTGGAAGCCGGGACCCAGTTGGACCTTGGGATTAGAGATGAGCGGTGTTCGAATTGAACTGTTTGCCAATCTCAAATTCGAGCTGTTTTGGGCGGTGTTCGAGCCGTTCGACGAACCCGAAAGATTTGAAAAAAATCCGGCTGTTCGAGGTTATGTTCGATAACTGTTCGTGCACCAAAATCGTAACTGGATTTTTTCACAGTAATGCTGATAATCAATGTTAATACACAGTTTGAGTGTACAGCGGGGTGGGGCATGGGATGGATCTCTGCAGAAATAATGAAGATCTCCATTTTTTTTTCTCTTTCCCGCATTTACAGTGGGGAGGTGCAGTCTGTCAGCCTATCAGCAGCGCACACACGGAGCAAAGTGCTTTTTTTCACACAAGCAAGGGCATGTGTCATTGGCTGTGTATGTCACATGTCCTTGTCCTATAAGACACAGCCATTTTCCCCGTCGCCACCATTTTCTCACTGCTGCAGCTGAGTGTTAGCCCGCACCGCTGCTGCTGTGTGCGCGCTATACAGTATAACTGTGAGAATTGCAAGCGAATTTTATCTGAAATAGACAGATAGCTTGGAAGTAGGGACTAGTTCTAATTGCAGCCCTATTGAGGGCTAGGTTACAGCATTTCCTACGACTTTTAGCAGGCAGGTCTGTGCTCTTAAATAGACAGATAGGTTGGGAGTAGTGACTAGTTGTAATTGCAGCACTTTTGAGGGCTAGGTTACATCAGTTCCTATCACTTTTTCCTAGGCAGGTCAGTTTTAGTGCTGTGCAAGTGTTTTTCACAGCATTTGGCTAAAACTAGCTAAGCAAATCCTTTAGGGCCTGTAATACACATTTTTTACTGCACGTAGCCAAGTAAAACCTTTTGGGCATATTAGCAGTGTGTGGTACTCATTCTATCAGGCCATCTATACTAAGCTCCACCAGCTTTCAAATTACTAATAATTTTTAGCTGCATCTTGCCTGTAAAATAATTTTGGGCATAGTAGTAGTGTGTGGTACTCATTGTATTAGGCCATCTATACCAAGTTCCACCAGCTTTGAAATTAATAGTAATTTTTAGCTGCATCTTGCCTGTAAAATAATTTTGGGCATAGTAGTAGTGTGTGGTACTCATTGTATTAGGCCATCTATACCAAGTTCCACCAGCTTTCAAATTACTAATAATTTTTAGCTGCATCTTGCCTGTAAAATAATTTTGGGCATAGTAGTAGTGTGTGGTACTCATTGTATTAGGCCATCTATACCAAGTTCCACCAGTTTTCAAATTACTAATAATTTTTAGCTGCATCTTGCCTGTAAAATAATTTTGGGCATAGTAGTAGTGTGTGGTACTCATTGTATTAGGCCATCTATACCAAGTTCCACCAGCTTTGAAATTAATAGTAATTTTTAGCTGCATCTTGCCTGTAAAATAATTTTGGGCATATTAGCAGTGTGTGGTACTCATTCTATTAGGCCAGTGATTTTCAACCAGTGTTCCGCGGCACACTAGTGTGCCGCGACACATGGTCGGGTGTGCCGCGGGGAAAGTTCGCCAAACTATGGTGCCCCCTGTGTTTTGTTTCCCGGCAATGCGCTCGATGCGCAGTCACGCCTTCTTACAATGTAGGAGACGTGTACAATAACACATGCGCAAGCTTTGAACCTCGCGCGACTTAATGACGTCACCGAGGCCGGTGCGTCATCCTGAGAGCGGAGAGACTCTCGCATTTGCCCGCCGCCAAGGTAATGCCCGCCAATAATGCTGACTATATGAGCTTTTGCCTGAGTATATGAACTGTTGGCAGAATACTCAGCATATGAGCTGGTACTTTTAGTACTCCAGCAGTATACTGCATATAACAATGAGAAATGTAAAATGAGAAATACTATAGTCATGAGGCTGGAGTACTACAAGTACCAGCTCATATGCTGAGTATATGAGCTGGCACTTGTACTCTGGCCTCATGGCCATAGTACTTCTCATTGTACCCCTTTATATTGCAGTATATGAGCCACATAATAATCAGCACCATATACTGTGGCGCTGTACAGTGCACATCACCACAGTATATGATGCTGATAATCATGTGCTCATATAGGTGGGACTGTATTTATGAGGTTACATGGGATTGAATATATGAGGGGGTTATCCTTTTTTATTTCACTTTTTTAAAATAAATAATTTATTGAAAGGACCTTTGCCAGGCATATTTCACTCTTGAGGGCTAAAAAAGTAGCTCTTGTGGTGGTAAGAAGCTGATTTAAAACCCCCAAGAGTGAACTCCGTGAGAGTTGTATGTATGGAATAATAAATGATATTAGTACCGTTCTTCAGCAGTCATGTCCTGCTTGAATTGACTCTAGTGGCGTAGCACTTGGCAGCCGGCTCTATTCTACTTATAGAGAAAGCTGAGTGCTACGTCACTAGTGTCAATTCAAGCAGGAAATGCAGACCGTAGTAATAGAAGTTATTATCACACACATACAGCTCTCGCGAAGTTCACTCTTGGGGGGTTTAAATCAGCTTCTTGTCACCACGAGAGCTGCTTTTTAAGCCCTCAGGAATGAAATATGCCTAGCAGAGGTCCTTTAAGTGTGGCAGATAATGTAATACTCTTCTATTTTAGTGTGTGGCTGCGCACACTATCTCAGCAGTGATGGAGAAGTATTTGAGAATGGAAAAGGCAAATGCCGAACAGGACCCTGGACACAATTCTAACCCAAATGAAGGCCCTAGTATGAGAGTTCGACAAAAGAAAAAAGACAAGACGGTGAGCTCAAGGCAATACAGTGAAAGCTATCTTTCATTTGGATTTACTTCCACTGGGGATGCGACAGCACCAACACCACTGTGCTTGGTGTGCGGTGAGAAGCTTTCCAATAGCGCTATGGTGCCAAGCAAACTTAAACGCCATCTCCAAACGAAACACCCTTCCGTTCAAAATAAACCGATGGAGTATTTTGTACGCTTACGTACAAACAATGAGAAAGGGGCAACTTTTTTGAGAAAAAGCACAAAGGTAAATGAGAGAGCCCTCAAAGCTAGCTACCTTGTTGCTGAACTCATAGCTAAATCAAAAAAGTCCCACACTGTGGCAGAAACATTAATACTACCAGCTTGTAAAGCTATTGTAAATGAGATGCTTGGCCCTGAAGCAGCTAAAGAGATAGCTAAAGTGCCTCTCTCTGATAACACAATTGCCAGACGGATTGATGACTTGTCTGCGGACATTGAAACAGTTGTTTTGGAAAAGGTGCGCATCAGTAAGAAATTTGCCTTGCAACTTGATGAGTCGACGGATATCAGTGGACATTGTCAGTTGTTGGCCAATGTGTATTTTGTGGATGGTGAAGCCATTAGAGAAAACTTCCTATTTTGCAAGGCACTGACAGAAAAATCAACAGGAGAGGCAATATTCCAAGTCACATCGGAATATCTTGATAAAAGTGGACTTACATGGGAAAACTGCACAGGTGTCTGCACTGATGGAGCCGCAGCCATGGTCGGGCGCATCAAAGGCTTTGTAAGTAGGGTTAAAGAAAGAAACCCAGATGTTCTTGCTACCCACTGTTTCTTGCACCGTGAGGCCCTCGTTGCAAAGACCTTACCAGCAGATCTAGCTCCTGTGTTGGATGATGTTGTGCGCATAGTGAACTTTGTGAAGACGCGACCTTTGAGATGTCGCTTATTTGCGTCTTTGTGTACAGAAATGGGAGCGGAACATAAAATCTTATTGCTCCACACGGAGGTCAGGTGGCTGTCACGTGGCAAAGTGCTGGCCCGTGTGTATGAGTTGCGAGAGGAACTTAAAATATTTCTTACAAACGAGAGGTCCGATTATTCAAAGCTGCTTGCAAGTGATGAGTGGTGTGCAAAGCTGGCATACCTGGCTGATATATTTCAATATCTGAATGAACTAAACACACGGATGCAAGGTCGAAATGAAAACCTGCTTACAAGCACTGATAAAATGAACGGATTCCGTTTAAAGGTGCAGCTCTGGCAACAACATGTGCAGGATGGCAACCTTCAGATGTTCCCACTCACCGAGAAACTGCATGATGACAATACTGCTGCAATGTGCGAAGCGATTGGCAGGCATTTGAAAACTCTTGAGGAGAAGTTATCGTTCTATTTCTCTTCAGCCTTCACAGAATGCCTTGACTGGGTTAGGGACCCATACAGCTCATTATCCATTGCTGGAAAGGACATGACTTTAAAGGAGCAAGAGGAACTTGTTGAACTGAAGCAAGATCGCGGTTTAAAGCTAAAGTTTGCTGATCTTCTTTTGGACAGTTTTTGGTTATCTGTTGCCAAGGAGTTCCCCATTCTGGCCAACAAAGCTATTTTGACATTGCTCCCATTTTCAACCACATATCTATGTGAGCTGGGCTTCTCAAGCTTGACTGCGATAAAAGCTAAAAACAGGGAGAAACTGAGAACTGTTGAGGAAGAGCTTCGTGTGTGTCTTTCCACCATTCCTGCCAGGATATCCCTTTTGTGTTTATCGAAACAGGCCCAGGTTTCACACTGAGTGAGTAAAATAAATTTAGAATCTATATTATTAACTATATGTATAATATGACTGTTTTAGTGTCATTTTGTGCTATTTTGTTTGGTGGTGTGCCCCAGGATTTTCTAAGTATAAAAAGTGTGCCGCGGCTCAAAAAAGGTTGAAAATCACTGTATTAGGCCATCTATACTAAGCTCCACCAACTTTCATATTACTAATAATTTTTAGCTGCATCTTGCCTGTAAAATAACTTTGGGCATATTAGCAGTATGTGGTACTCATTGTATTAGGCCATCTATACCAAGCTCCACCAGCTTTGAAATTAATAATAATTTTTAGCTGCATCTAGCCCGGAAAATAATTTTGGGCATAGTAGCAGTGTGTGTGGTACTCATTGTATTAGGCCATCTATACCAAGCTCCACCAGCTTTGAAATTAATAATAATTTTTAGCTGCATCCAGCTCGGAAAATAATTTTGGGCATAGTAGCAGTGTGTGGTACTCATTGTATTAGACCATCTATACCAAGCTCCACCAGCTTTGAAATTAATAATAATTTTTACCTGCATCTAGCCCGGAAAATAATTTTGGGCATAGTAGCAGTGTGTGTGGTACTCATTGTATTAGGCCATCTATACCAAGCTCCACCAGCTTTGAAATTAATAATAATTTTTAGCTGCATCCAGCTCGGAAAATAATTTTGGGCATAGTAGCAGTGTGCGGTACTCATTGTATTAGACCATCTATACCAAGCTCCACCAGCTTTGAAATTAATAATAATTTTTAGCTGCATCCAGCTCGGAAAATAATTTTGGGCATAGTAGCAGTGTGTGGTACTCATTGTATTAGGCCATCTATACCAAGCTCCACCAGCTTCGAAATTAATAATAATTTTTAGCTGCATCTAGCCCGGAAAATAATTTTTGTTCCCAATAGTGGTAGCAATAGAAATATGGGGCGCGCGCCTGGCTAACAAAAATATACGCTTCATAACAAAAAACACCAGCCTAGCGCACTGCATTAATAAGATGGCATCATCGTCTCTCCCCGTGCTAGGCCTACTACGCCGGCTAGCATTCCTGTGCCTAAAACACAATGTATGGGTCCGCGCTAGCCACGATGCTGAGGGGTCTAACCCTGCTGCTAACGCTTTATCACAGTTCAATTGGCAGATTTTCACAGAGCTCCCCCCCAACGCCCACCCATAGGGCAATAGTTACCCACCCTCCCTATGGGATCTAGTGGCGAATAGTTGATGCCATTAATCAGAGCGTCAGTTGCCCCGTTGACGTGGCAAGCATACGGTAAGGCATGGGAAGAGTGGACACGACTACTAGCAGGCAGACGGGTTGACCAATGTGAACAAGCCAGATTACAAGTCACCATAGAATTTCTCCACCAGCTAATGATGATGGGCTTATAAGGGGCGTGAGCACAGCGGTGTCTGACCGGAGTAGCATTTCACTTCCAACTACTGAATTGGGGAGATGTGACAAAGAGATTCATCATCAGACAATCCATAAAAGGGTGGAAAAGGGGTCAGCCAAGTCAGGAGTGTAGACGTCCCGTCTCGTGTCACTAAAACTGATTTCTCACATCATATCCCTAACACCATTAACATGACACTCACAATTTGAAGCAACACTACTGTCTACTGCATTTGTGATCGCCTTCTTTGGGGCTCTATGCATAAGCGAATTAGTCCCTCAATCCAAAATTACCACCAGTGGAAGCTTATTACAGCAGGACGTAGTCATAGCCAATAATGCGATACGTCTACGCATACGCAAATCGAAAACGGTTCCAGCGGACAGGGGCACTTGGGTACTTCTACAACCCACAAACGGTACACTGAGTCGGGTAACAATAGTAAAAACATATATAACCATCAGATCACAAGTAATTTCTTCCTATCACACATTGATGGAACGCCATTATCAAGATACCAGTTCCAAGCTATATTTAATAAATGCCTAACATCGGCAGGGAACCACCCGAAAGATTATGGGACACACTCATTGAGCATAGGCGCGGCCACGGAAGCAGCAAGAGCAGGACTGTCAGAAACGGAAGTTCAGAGGACAGGGACATGGCGATACACATGTTTGGCGAGGTACATAAGACCGGACTTGTTATCCTAACGTGGTTTGTTTCTTTTACAGGTGACGCTAAGCCAACAGTGTGGGTGATAGGCCACTCGTATTTATATTGGGCAGAAAAAAGGGCGAAAGTCCGCCCAGGTGGGAGGAAATTAGAATTTCATAACACATATTTCAACTGGAGAGGTATTAGAGGCCTGCAATGGCCACAGGTACTAATGGAGGTAATCAAGGTAGGGAGAGAGGCAAGAGGTCCGGTCATCTTAGTCATACAGGCCGGGGGAAACGACCTAGGTCATCACAAGAGCGCATAATTAATGGCAATAATGAAACTAGACACTGAGCGCTTCAGAGAATTTTTCACAAAACTAACTATAGTATGGTCAGAGATTGTGCCGATAGCGGTATGGCAAGGTGCGCAAAACATCACGGCCATCGAATGGACAAGGCGGGTAATAAATATTTGGATGGCAAAATTTAGAAGAGACAGAGGCGGTGTAGTGATACGACACCGACAACTGGAAGGAGATAAAGCAGGCCTCATAAGGCCCGATGGTGTTCACTTAATGGATATTGTACTGGACATATTCCTGTCAGGACTCCAGGACGGAGTGGAACAAGCGTTAAGAGTGATGGATGGGGGTCAGAGTCCTGCATACGAGTACGCAGGATCCTTCGTGGCCTGGAAATAGAAAGGACATGTTGGAGAGTTACACTTGTTGACCAACTTGCCCATGTGGAGACACAGGGCATGCTGCAACAAGCTGAATTATTTTAGAAATAAAATGCCTTTCTAATGGAATGAGTAAAAAGAGTTAATAAAGCTGTGACCGATCCTCACCCATCCAGTTGTAAGAGTTACATTATTGTATTGTCAAGGAAAGGGGGGCGGTAGGGGGGCTGAGCATCTGTATTTGGTCGGGGGTCCCCACAGTCTGCCTAGGCTAGATGCAGTTAAAAATTCTTATTAGATACACAGGCGGTGTAGCTTGCTTCAGAACTGGGCTACTACGCTGACTAGCAGACACTGAAGCTTTGGAGCAGACATCTGAGTAAACAGTTCTTCAGACTCAACCATCTATGTTACCCCAAGCCATAGTGTATGTAGTTTCTTACGGTTAAAAGAGGGGGGCGACCCAACCCACCTGGAATTGACGATGCCAACGTCACGTAAAACACAGCAAGGGGACTCCAAAAAGAGTCTCCATTTTTTCCAAAAATTGTGGCACAGACACCACTTAAGTGGCATCAATTGCCCCAGAGTTGCTTAAAACGGTTGGTGAGGTGATTTTACCAAATCCTCAAGCTTTTAGTCTCCCCAGGATGACACAGGGGTAGAAAAGTCCTTGCGGATCCATGATTTGTTCATCTTTATGAACGTGAGTCTGTCTACATTCTCAGGGGACAGCCCGATGCGCTTATCTGTCAGCACACCACCAGCAGCGCTGAACACACGTTCAGAGAGAACGCTGGCTGCAGTGAATGACTAGATCTCCAAAGCGTGAGTGGCGAGCTCCGGACATGTTTCCAGATTAGAAGCCCAAAATGAGCAAGGGTCCAGTGACACAGTCATGGCTTTGATGTTCACTTGGAGATACTCCTGTACCATCCTCTCTAGGCGTTGACTATGTGTCAGACTTCTTGTCTCCTGTGGCCTTGCAAAGGATGGTCTAAAAAAGTGGTGAAACGATTCCACAAAATTGCTGTTACCAGCAGATACTGTGATACTGTTACGGTTTGAGTGATGAAGACTTGACAGTCCCACGGTTTGCAAGTTAGAACTGTGAGATTCACTACGTGCACCACTGATGTTTTGTGGAAAAGCACATGTAAGATACTGCAACAGCCTCTGCTGATACTCCTGCATGCGTGAATCCCTTTCTATGGCAGGAATTATTTCGGCAAATTTACTTTTGTACCGGGGATCTAAGAGTGTGGCAACCCAGTAGTCGGGATTACTTCGAATTCTGACAATCCGAGTGTCATGTTGCAGGTAGTGCAGCAAGAAGGCACTCATGTGTCTTGCGCATCCAGGAGGAACAAGTCCTTGTTGTGTTGATAGCGAGGTAAGAATCATGCTTCCTTCCTCTGCCCTCTCCCCCCAACCTCGCACAACAGAGATGTGATCAAGGTCTCCCTCATCTGATGAGTCTTCCATGCCCATCGCCAGTTCGTCCTCCACTTCTTCCTCGGCTCCTGCACCTTCCTCAACAGTTTGGCTGCTACCTTGCGCCCTGGTTAATCCCTCTCTCCCACCCTCCCATGCCTGCCGCCTTGGTGCTGCCGACCGTCTGGACCTTGGAGATGTTATCCCTTCCGCATACGACTCCTCCTCTACTTCCTCCACCTCCTCTTGTCCCACCACCTGACTCCGAATTCTGTTTAACGTGTCCTCCAGCATGTAAATCACCGGAATAGTCATGCTGATAATGGCATCGTCAGCACTAAACATCTTCGTCGCATTTCAAAACTGTGCAGAAGGGTGCATAGGTCCCTGATCTGAGACCACTCCTGCAGCGTGATTTGCCCCACCTCTGGATCTCGTTTGCCCAGGCTATACGTCAGAACGTATTGCACCAGGGCTTGTCGGTGCTGCCACAGTCGCTGAAACATGTGCATTTCAGCCGGTGAACTGGCAGGCCCAACGACTTCTTTAGAGATGTAAGTTGTTGAGCTGCGAACGGCGGAAGTGAGCACACAGCGACCGTGCCCTCTGCAGAAAGCCATCTAGTCCGGGATAGTGGGCTAAAAATTGCTGGACAACCAGGTTCAACACATGAGCCATACAAGGCACGTGTGTGACATTGCCCCGGCGAAGGGCCGCACCCAGGTTTGCAGCATTGTCGCACACAGCCTTACCTGGTAGCAGGTCCAGTGGAGACAACCATTCATGAAACTGGGTCTACAGAGCTGACCACAACTCCTCAGCTGTGTGACTCACATTTCCCAGACATTTCAAAGTAAACACCGCCTGATACCGTTGAGTCCTGCTGCCAGCATCGTAAGGAGGTGTGCAAGATTCCTTCTGCGCAGTTAGAAAGCGGGTGGCATTACCAGACAGGCTTTGGGTGCAGGTGGAGGACCGAGAGGAGGCTGAGGAGGCAGAAGCAGTGGAGGAACTTCTAGATAAAGAGGATTGACGCACAACTCGTGGGGACGGCAAGACTTGGACAGCAGCCCCTTGTCCTGCTGTCACCATAGTTACCCAGTGCCCTGTCAGCGACATGTAACGCCCCTGTCCATGCCTACTCGTCCAAGTGTCTGTGGTGAAATGCACCCTATCACACACAGAGTTTTTCAAAGAAGCAGTGATGTTGTGTGCGACATGCTGGTGTAGCGCAGGCACACCTTTCTTTGAGAAGTAGTGCCGACTGGGCATCTGGTACTGGGGCACTGCGACGGACATAAGGTCTCGAAAATCCTCTGTGTCCACCAGGCGGAAAGGCAGCATTTTTGTAGCCAACAGCTTGCAGATGGTGAAATTCAACCTCTTAGCTTTGTCATGGCTAGGAGGAAATGGTCTTTTACTTGTCCACATCTGAGGGACCGAGGGCTGGCTGTTGTGCATAGACTAGGTTGAGAAGGGTGTCCCCAGCAAACTGCCGGTCTGTGAGGAAGATGCAGGCAGAAAAGTTAGGTTGCCTTGATCCAAAGGTGGTGCTCTTGATGTCTGAGAGCGCTCAACACCAGCTGGTGTTTCCACTTCCAAATGAAATGATGACCTGCCAATCACACTGGCTGTTGCGGGTAAAGAGTTGGCAGGTCTGCGTCCAAAAACATGTGACTGCTGACCCCCCAGTCACAGATGATGAAGAGGCCGCGGATGCACAAGATGGGGCAGACGGTGGTTGGCCCAGCCCGCTAGGCTGCATTGTAGCACAGTGAGCTTCCCACTGCAACTTATGCTTCATATCCATTTGACTTTTCATGCATGAAGTACTCAAACTATGGATTTTTTGGCCTCTACTTAGCTTTTGGTGACAAATATTACAGATAACACGAGTTGGGTCATCCTTATCGATCTGAAAAAATGCCCAGGCTATGCAAGGCTTAGAGCCCATGCGACCTGAACAGCCACCACGACTTCTGGTCAGAGGCAGAGTTGTGGTTGAGGATGCAGTAGTTGACGTGCTTCCAGTACTCCGTCTCTGTCCAGTAAGGCGCAACCTAACCTCGTCGTCAATAGCATCTGTGACGCCCAGCTGCGCTTGGTATCACAGATCCTAAAAGAGTGCATTGATGGAATCCTCCACAAGAGGCCCCCATAAACATTCACACATCTCCACCTTCCACATCAGCCGAGCAGAGGAAGCCCGTTAGGGATATAAATAGGGAAGGTGGAGCTAGGCAGTTCAGTTCGTCTGAAGAGTTCCTGCAGTAGAGAAGCCTAAGAGAGGTCAGTGTGCAGTGGAGCTCAGTCCAGTCTAGAGAACTCAGTTAATAGTTCAGCAGTGGAGCACGAGGCTCCTGCTAGCTAGATTCAGGGAGCCCAGTTAGAGCTTAAGGTGTGCCGGTGCCATAAGATCGGTGAAGCGCGGCAAGCTGCCGTTAGTGTGTATAGCTTAGTGAGGGCCCGAGTAGGCCGAAGGCGAGTGGAGAGTTAGTACATAGGGGGCAGAGGAGCTTAACCAGCTCACCCCAAAGCTTTACCGGACACCGGATCCGAGTTTACCGGGATCTCTATGACCCAGTAAGGCAAAACCGGAATCCCTGGAGAACTACAAGTCCCAGGATTGCTAAGGTGCTGATACGTAACAGAGCCAGGAGACGCTTAGGCCCCGCATACTGAGAGCGTGTACTCCAAGACAAGGCCCTACCACAAGGTCAGCCATCGCAGGACAGAGACAAAGTTAGGCCTAGCTCCAGGCAGGTCAGAAACTTACTACGCAGAGGCAAGAAACAGGAGGCCCTACACCCGCTCATTGGGTAGGATCCTGATATGCACCCTTCACCCTACAGTGCTCCCGGATGTGCCTGAATTTCCACCAGTAAAAGGTACTGAAGTGACTACCGTGTCCGTTCCCATTCTTGCTCTGACCCAGCTGGGTCTCGCCTGTCCGGCATTCCCCCTGCATAAGCTGCCCTGAGGCCTAGCTTAACCTGTGGGGAGCTATACCATCGAGCTGCCTTATCACCGGCCTCAGTGGACTGCTGCAGCGCTGGGGCTTCTCACCAGATACCACAGGTGGCGTCACGAACTCTTATAAAAGTAACAATTATCCACCCTTTTAAAGAGTGACCCCAGGGTACAGGCCCGGGAGCCGACCACCGCGACATCCCCAAGGCCAGGCAAAGGCCCGGGTACCGAGTCATCCCCATCCCTTGGGCTAGTCACATTCTCCTCCACCTCCTCTGCTGACCTCATCGACTGGCTGACTGTGGGTTGACAGTAAGTGGGATCTCCAACCTCGTCATCATCACCCTGTGTGTTGTCACACCCATCGTCCTCAGAGCCAACCTCTTCCTGCCCTGACCGAAAAGTCAAGTTGTCGCTCCAATCAGGTATTTGAGTCTCATCATCGTCTTCATCGCTGTCTCCACCAACAGGAGTTACAGTTTGGGAACGAGGGTCTACATTATGCTCAGAACCTTCTTCATCTGGTCCTGGATCCGACTCAAAGATTCTGGGCATCAGTGCAGATCATTTCCTCGTCTGGATTAATAGAAGCTCTGGAGCAGACCTCCGTTTCCCAGGCTATAGTATGAGTAAACAGCTGTGCAGACTCAACCATCTGTGTTACCCCATACTCAGATGGGCAGCTGGAGACTTGGGAGCTGTGAGGAAGCCAGTGCGATTGGGGTGACACCTCTGAGGACTGGAGTATTTGTGATGTTGAAGTTGAGGTGGAGGAGAGCCCACTTGAAGGAGCACTTGACATCCGTTGAAGCACCTTCTGTTTTTGTGCCTCATCTGGAATTTGTAGCGATGGGCGTGTCCGTAAGAAAGGGATCGTACCACATTGTCCACGAAAAGAAGTAGACATCTTAGTTTGGCTGGAAGATGGTCTTTCTTCTGCAGATGTTACCCCCCCCCACCGTGGTTGGGCTCGACCCACCAGCGGACAGACACCAGTATTGGGAGAGGGGGCTGGCTGTCAGGGTCCACCGCGGCTCTGGCACAAACCTGGGGACACGGAGGTCGCATGGGCAGGAACGGACTGGCCGTGTCGGCTTCGCACTCCAGCGTAGTCCCTCTGCCCGCTCGCTCCCGTAACCTCAAAGGGATGCGCAAGCGGCTTTTCTTCCCAGGGCTGTTCCCCGTCCAGCAGGAACGTGGGTGAGCTCAGGTCGGCCTTCCACTGTACTCCCTTACCTCCCTCGCCCTCTTTCCTTCTTTCATTCTCCATCTAACCCCTCGGCTCTGTGGTGTCCGCTCTCCCTCCAGCTCTCTCCTTCTCACAGGTGGACTACCACGTGTATTCACACTGTGGCAAATCTTTTGGGCCCAGACATAAGAAGTTGTCGAGGTAATGGATAATATGTGCCCCCTTAGAAACGTCCATTACAACCCATTCGAGGAAGCAACTAAACGCCTCCAATAGTGACCAGGATCTGGAGCACCCCATGGGCAAACAGCGATCTATATAGTATGCTCCTTCCCAGAAGCAGCCCAATAGGTGGACACTATTCGGAGGCACAGGTAGTAAGTAATCGGAACTCCGCATCTATGTCTGTTTTGGCCATTAGGGTGACCCTTCCCAACTTCTTGATCCGCCTGATTGCCTTGTCAAAGGATGTACAGTATATACTACTGTACTTGGTTCCGCGTCGATGTTGTCGTTTACGGACCTGCCCCTTGGATATGACAAATGGTGGATTAGTCCGAATGTATTGGGTTCTGTTTTTGGCACAACTCACAACGGGGATACCACTACGTCTTGTAAGGAAAGTGTTCTGAATGGAACCGCCATTCTACCTAAAGATATTTCTTTTTTAAATTTTCTTGTCACGACGTCTGGGTGTTGGTAGGCTGATTTTAGATTTTTTCTCCAGCCTTTCTTGATTTTAGAATGTCATGACATGCCTATATCTGTGTCTCCCCCTCCTTTTACTCCTCCACCTCTTTTCTTTTCGCATGACTATATGTACTTGTCACTTTTCCTTGTGTTAGTTGTGTCTTCTGAGCAGTTTGTCAGCTTTTGGACACCTTTGAAGTGTTTTCTATGTGTTTTCTATGTGTTTCTATGTGTTTTTGTTTGCCTGCCATTGGTTTTAACAGTGTTCGAAGGTGTTCGACGAACATACAGGGGTGGCTCAACACTACTTTGGATGGAACACATCCTCCCGACGCCAAGGATTGCGGGCCGTAGGTCAATCAGGGTTGCCCCCACGGTCTACAGCTCCTGCACCTCATCCTTCTTAGCCTCCTCCTCTTCAGCCTCCATCTCCGAAATGACCACATCAGTTGCAAGCTGGAAACACTGCAGCACTGCCTCGGCCAAGCGGCAATAGGCAATGCTGAAGCTAATATGCTTAGATGACAAACCGCACAATGCTGAAGAGTTGTGGACAGCTCTGAAAGACCAGGCAGATCTGTGGCTCACACCGCTGAACCTACAGCCAGGCATGGTCGTGTGTGACAATGGCCGGAACCTGGTGGCGGCTCTGAGACGAGATGAGCTCACACACGTACCATGCCTGGCCCATGTGCTTAACCTCATGGTTCAGCGGTTTCTCAAATCCTACCCGGAGCAGCTGGATCTGCTTGTTAAAGTACGCCGCCTTTGTGCCCATTTTAGAAAGTCAGCTACAGCTTCCGCCGCCCTTGCCGTGTTTCTGCAGCGTTTGCAGCTTCCGGCTCACAGACTGGTGTGTGATGTCCCCACGCGTTGGAACTCTACACTGCAGTTGTTGGGAAGGATATTTGAGCAGAAGAGGGCAGTTGTTGAGTACCAGCATCAATAAGGCCGTCAGTATTCAGTTCAGACTCCACACATAAGACCTCTGGAGTGGACCTGGATGTCAGACATATGTACCATCCTCCAAAACTTTGAGGACTCCACCACGATGGTGAGCGGAGATGACGCCATAATTAGTGTCACCATCCCGCTTCTCTGTCTTCTGAAATGCTCTCTGCTCACAATCAAAGAGGATGCATTGCAGGTGGAGCACAATGAGATGGAGCAAGGAACCATACAGGTTGATTACACACAGCCAAGCCTCATCTCATCCCAACGTGGATTGGGTGAAAATGAGGAAGAGGAGGAGGAAGGACAGGAGCTAGTTTCATGCACTATAGACTGTTCTACCTGCACAGCTGTCATACCGTCTGTTCAGCGTGGATGGCCAGAGGACAGAGAGGAGGATGAGGAGGAGAGCATGGTCAGTCATCCTCTTTGTGAGGACACGGAAGTCTTGCCTGTTAGTAGTCTGGCACGCATGGCTGAGTTTATGTTACGCTGCCTTTCCCATGACCCTTGCATTCTCAAAATTTTGGGTGACAGTCATTAATGGTTGGTGACACTTCTAGACCCACACAACAAGGAGAACTTTATATCTCTTATTCCTGAGGTGGACAGGCCTGCAAAAATGGGGCTGTACCAGAAGGCCTGTGTTGCGGCACTATTAAAAAAATTCCCATCTGAAAACGCTGGCAGCAGAGGGCACACTTCATTGGACAACCAAGGAGTACAAGCGAGAGAGACGCAACTTCAATCCAGCAGAGGCAGGGGAACACTGTCAAAGTTCTGGGAGAGTTTTCTCAGACCCTCCCATCGCAGAGGGCCTGAGGCGCGGGGTACTCTCACAAGGAGTTCAAAGTTTGGGAAGATGCTGAGGGAGTACCTTGCCGAACGTACCAACGTCCTCTGTGATTCCGCTGTGCCTTATAATTATTGGGTATCCAAGCTGGATATGTGGAATGAATTGGGTCTCTATGCCTTGGAGGTCCTGGTCTGCCCTGCCGCCAGCGTTTTATCAGAGCCGGTTTTTAGTGCCGCTGGTGGAATTATAACTGATAAGCGCATCCGCCTGTCAACTGAAAATGCTGACAGGCTGACTCTTATAAAAATGAACAAGTGCTAGATTGGGCCAGACTTCTCAACACCACCGAATAATAGCAGCGTAACAAACTCAAATCCAGTGTCTTTTCTTGGGAGGTGTATTCCCATGCACCTTTTCACACCCACACATGGGTATACACTTCCTGATTTTGACTATTTGCTCTTGTCCTCCTCCTTCTCATCTTCCACCACCATATCACCAGGGTGACCGTGGTCCGTGATGCAACACCCACAGAATTTTTTTGAAGGAGTGTTTATGATGCCCGTAAAAAAAATGTTTTATACAGTATGTACATGTATACCCCCCAGGGGAGAATGTTTGTCAGCCCATACACTTAGTGCATGGGCATTACAAGTATAGGAGGCCCGCTCCTTTCTCATGGGAACATTTTTTATGAGGTCCTCCTCCACGTCTCTTCCAAGGGGCATAGAAGTGCCTCCAAGTTTTTGGCAGCCCTTGCATTCACTACATAGGCCAACACTATGGGAGACTCTCTCCTTTCTAATGGGAATTTGTCATTACTGTGGCCCTGCTGTATGTGTCTTTAATTTCTTAGTGGGGTTTTTCCTAAATATGGCCAGCCATTAGACTCACTGCTTAACCTATAACTGTATATGTGGCGCCCTGCTGCGCTTGGTGCCACAGAACCTAGAAGGGTGCATGATTGGATTTCTCCACAAGAGGCTCTCACTACATCCAAACACCTCCACCTTCCACCTCTTACCAGCAGAGGGAGCCCAGATAGGGATATATAAAGGGAAGGTGGAGCCAGGCAGCTCAGTCAGTAGTTAGAATCTAGCTAGAGTTGAGAGTTAGTGCTCAGACAGTGTCACCAATCTGTACACAGTAAGCAATGGTTGTAAGCACGCCCCAGCCCTTTGACTGACAGCTAGCTCTACAGTACATCAGTGCAGAGCCACCTGTCAGTGGCTCACGGGAGGAATAAAGTTAATTTACTCCCATGTGCTACACATTCAGTATAGTGGCCAAGCACTTCCTAATGGTATTACCCTGCAGATTAACCCTACATCAGCAGGTTAATAGCGTTATCCAATGTGACAGGTTCCCTTTAACTTAAAGGATCATGTTCACAACAGGAAAAGTCTTCAAACGCTTGTTTCTAATCTATTACTAGTTATTGGACTTCTTGGTTGATGGTGTGTGGTGTGGAGTATTTTTATCGAATACAATTTTCCATTTTGATAAAAAACAACACATTTTTACCCACATGGAGGCGAATTCCCTCCTCTTCACCAGCCTCCATTATTGGTTTTATCAGATCGTATACTCACTTTATCAAAGTTTAGTGGGTACTGTGCTGCAAACTCCAGCTGACGGACCACCACTTCATTAGGAGCCACGTTTCTGTTCCTCATGTCCCGCAGAATATTGGTCAAGTAGACGTCATCTAACCTCTTTATGGCCGCATTAATCAATGTGCTATATACATTGATATTTGGATGGAATCCACAAATCTGTAAAACAAGTTACCGATCAGATATGCAAAAAGATCCTTGTCACTTGTTTTCTATAAAAAGGCAAATCAGTTTAAAAATGACATTATTTTCTAGACTTTATCAAGTAGGAGTAAAAAAAAAAAAAGACACTAAATAAACTATGTAAACCAGCAATGTCATTACCGCCATGTCTTCCAGGAGCTGTAAACCATCTTTTTCTTTAAGGCATGCCCTAGCGAGATTGCAAAAGGTATGGATGTTTGGTGCAATGCCTCTCTGTGCCATCATAGGCAACAGCTGCTGTAAAGAAACCATTCAGACGATCAGTTTTTACACTGTACGTGTGGCATGAAGTGTGGAAGAATCTGCACTAAGTTTCAGAATGTGTCAGTGTTCTCCATGACAGCCAACCAGATGCCACGTTTCATTTTACCAGGGCAATAAAAGAAGAGCTCTGATTGGTTGTTATGGGTATCACTGTCCGTTTCGACAAAAAGTTTGTTTCTGCATGAGGCCCGACGCATTTTCAGAAAAAGGGAAATGCTAAAATCTGTATTAAACAGTATTCACACATAAAATATTGCTGCGTCCAACTGAATGTTGCATTTTGGCGGCAGCGCACAAAACGCCTTCATATAGGCTCAGTGCACAATTCCCTGCCGAAGCGCAAATTCACACAAGCACAATGCTTTGTGTTCAGGGGAAAAAAAGGCCATTTTTGATCCGTCCAGCGTCCATTTGTCATCCATAACTAAAAAAAAACCTAATAGAAGGCCAGACACACTTTCCTATGTAATCTATGCAGTGCGTCCGGTAAAACATACCTGCCACACGGATTGTGTCTGATTGTTGTGCAGCCTTTGAAATCTACGGTTATATCTCATTAAAAAAACGGATGGATGAGATAAGCGCCTGTAGCCATTATTCCCCCACAGTCTGGTGGTCAATCCATTCATGTGGAATATTACACTGGGTGACATGGACATCACACAGACCAAAAACACAAATGAAGGAAATCTTCCTTGATGGTGCGGCCAGAAAAAGCAAAAGGCCTCATTCACACATCATGTTGCACGTGGAGGTTTATCCCTTTTTTTCATGGATACATCACATACCCAGTATAATCTATGGTGCTATTCACATGTCCGTCTGTCTGTCTTTTTCCGATATCACAGATGAAAAGAGCCGATACAAGTCTATGGGTCTGTGCAAAAACATTCAGCACCCGGATGGCAAAGAATAGGAGAAGCTCTGTAATTCAAGGATTTATTTATCCATCCGTCAAACATTGATGGGAAAAACGGACCCACAGTCCGAACACTGATGACACACGGAACAAACACTGCTGACACCAGGGACATTTTTTCCATGTACGTGGTTAAATATGGACATGTAAATGAGAAAATGTGTCATACTTTAGACTCTTTTGCTGGCTTGCCTTGCATCACTTTTTTTTGCTCCCCAATTTTCAAACAATTTAGTGCATGCTGTTGTATTTAAAGCCATGCCCCTTCTGTCAAAACCATGCCCCTTCTGTCAAAGCCATGCCCATCTTTCAAAGCAATGTCCCTTCTTTCAAAACCATGCCCCTTCTTTCAAAGCCATGCCCCTTCTTTCAAAGCAATGCCCCTTCTTTCAAAGCCATGCTTAGAAACAATTAGGCCGATATAAAAAAGTGTAGTTTCTATATGAATCGGTTGGAACTGTGGCGTCCCTGAGGGTTCAGTCGCCACAGGGGTACTGCACCTCAGATCGAGGTGTGGTATCTCCTCTCCGAGGTAAGGATGGAGCACCACACGGGACCCAGCCTCAGCACTCAACACTACACCACTCCTGTCCTGTGGGGGGCTTATATGCACCAGGGTGCTGCCCCAGCCAGGATAGAGGAGATGGGGGGGAGACCAAAGATAGGGGGAACCATGTAGTGGGTGAGGGTGGAGGACACACTTTTAGGTTACACTTACTGATACATATTTAATACATGGCCATCTTAGGTTCAAGGTCTTTGATTGTGATCTTCATCGCTGATAGTGGCTTTCTGCTGGAACCTGCAGCTTGTTGAAGATACACGGTCCTCGTACTCTGGGCTTGAGGTGAGGAGTGGGTTAGAGTTAACCGCTGTCTCTACCTGGTCAAGGTCCCTACCTAAGAAGGCCTGGAGGGGAGCGGAGGAGTAAAGCTCCACAGGCAAAAGGATCCCAGGGGATACGGACGGAGCAGCATACACCACCTGTATTTCTTACTCTGGCCTAGTCAGAGGGATTCCTGCTGCAAGAGGGGTACCGGCCCCCGATATCTGACTCTGTTACTTCACGTCTCAGTCGGAAAAGCCCAGAGGCCTTCTGGATCCCTAAGGGGGATATGGACGGAGCGGAGTACGCCACCCGTATCCCTTAAACTGCGCTGATGCAGCGGGAACCGGCGTTTCACCAAGTTCATACCACACACACAGTCAGGAGGAGACTTAATGGGAGAACTCACCAAGGAGAGGAACATTCTGGTCCAGGGGTCTCGTTAAGTGCACCTAAACTACCCGGAGTGTGCTGAACCCCTTCCTGGTGGTCGCAGCGCGCCGTGAGGAGCAAGGAGAAGCTTTGTGCTTACTACTGAAACAACGTGAGTAAAGCTTGGAAGACTTCACCCCTTGCCTCCGTTATCCTTTCCTGCGCGGCACCGCACACACACCACCAACCTCCAGACTTTCCTCTCTCTCTGCCCTGAGGCCCTGCTCCGCCTGTGGGGAGTAGTACCAGCTGAGCTGCCACGACACCCGCCTCAGAGGACTGACGCAGCGCTGGTGGTACGTGAAAAAAGGGAAAAGAGGTGTGCTATGAAGCAGTGATCACCCAGCAATACTTCAATAAATTATCAAACGTTATAATAAGTGACAATAAATTTTATTCATTACAAATATAAATACATACAAACAACGTAAAAAAACCCAAATTGCTAAAACACAAGTAAAATCAATATAGTGGGGTTACCCACTAATTTGAAGCCCACCTGCTCCAAAAAAAACATCCCTAGTTACAACAGAACAAGCAGTACCATAATACAAGTGCCAGTATTATCCCTGGTGATCAATATCGTACACATGCAAATGAGTTATGACTGCCTGACATTAGTATACAAGGAGGTGTACTATAGTCCAGAAAGATGAAGAGGGAAATATGTGCCTACTACAGCAGAGTATATATTGAAAAATACAAAGAGTCCCAAACATAAATGAAGCCCATATAGAATATCTGAGCTAACAAATACTATATACTCACATACCACAAAAAGTACTATTCAGGGTATAAATAAATACAAAACCCTTTCATGCTGTAAGTATCCCTCCTGCACATAATAGCGCTACGATCAATCACCTCCCTGAGCACAAAATCCTATGCTGGGATGAAGCAGGCGGGCATTCAGTGCCCAAGCGCTGGTGGTAATCACCGGGAACCACAGGTGGCGTAGTCGACAAATAACCACTCATCTGCTAGCCCATATTTTTAATGTGTGCGCCCTGGGCACAGACCGGGTCAAGGCTACGACTGCATCCCCCTCTTCCACCGGCCCGTCGTCCAAGTACACCTTTCCCAGGGAGGACTAACGCTACCTGAGTAGTAGTGGGTCACACAGAACCATTTGCTTTGGATCGTTATTAAGCCATAGTAAAAAAAAAAAAAGTATTCACTTTTAAGAAAAAAATATATATAAAAAGTCAGGCAGATCTGTCACACGCTTTACAAATGATTTCATGCAGCAAATATAATCCCACAATGCGGTAACATCATTCACCTACTGTACCTCAGCCTCTTTACTGTCAGATAGCGTGGATCTTCTCACAAGCCGTGTTAATTATTTTATGATGGCTTTTTAACATTTAAATGATAAAATAAAAACCATTCCCTTACCAAAGCCAACTGCAGCTTCAGAGTTTTACTCCTCTTCAACACCAAAGTGTTAAAAAAGGTGAGATCTGGCTGTACTCCGTAGGCGTCCATAGTGGCCCGGACGGCAGATTCTGACCCCACTTCTGCTCTCATGACTGCCGCTAGGAGGGTGAAGGTCTTTATTGTAGGACAGACGTTGTCTTCTTTCATCTTCTGAAGAACGCCCCCTAAGTCGCCAATCACTGCCAATCGGTCAGATGGGGTATTGACATTTACAAGTGACACAATTTTTCCCGTATTTACAGACAGGTCCAGGAGGTTTGGCACATTACTGGCATCAAAAGAGGGCACGCTGGGAAAATGGTCAGCCGTACTCACCACGACCAGTGCCTGTGAGCCTGCCAAGTCCTCAGCTGTGCCATAGTTGCCACTTGGAATTGAGGAATGGCCCAGGAGCATGGGCTGCCCACCTCTTCAGGACTATCCTTTCCTTTCTTCACTTGCTGGCTTTTCCTGTCTTGCTTCTCTTTGCCTGCACTTAAAGTCAGGGCTGCCAGTTCCTTAGAGTGCGTGAGTAAATGTAGAGCGTCAGTGGTGTCTCCAATCCCACAGTCTCGGGGGGCACAAAGAAGCAGGTTATAGGTGATTACATGCGGCTTTACCCCCATGTGCCGCATCTGCCTCCAGACCTGAAGCACAAGATGGCGTATACAGTCACTATCCCCATTACATTCACGCAAATATGTACACCCCGTCACAGAGAAAGCAGTAACTGGACACGGACTAGCTGGCATGTAATGGCAGTATCCTATTATAATGATGCTCCCATATGTCAGAGGGTCACATTGGTAAAGCCGGTGCCCTCCAGGATGAAAAGCTTTGTGGAGGGCTTGGGCCATCTACTTATGTCATTTCCAAACGTGTGTCTACATAATAAATAGGCAACTCCTACTAGTAAATTCTGTGCTATTTTCTGTATCTGTGAAGCCTTGCCCACTGGTTTTCCCATTGCCTCCGAACAGCGCGCTTACCCGTGTAATAAGACCCCGATGCCAGCACGCCTACCCGTGTAATAAGACCCCGATGCCAGCGCGCCTACCGGTGTAATAAGACCCCGATACCAGCGCGCCTACCCGTGTAATAAGACCCCGATACCAGCGCGCCTACTCGTGTAATAAGACCCGATGCCAGCGCGCCTACCCGTGTAATAAGACCCCGATGCCAGCGCGCCTACCCGTGTAATAAGACCCCGATGCCAGTGCGCCTACCAGTATAATAAGACCCCGATGCCAGTGCGCCTACCCATGTAATAAGACCCTGATGCCAGCACGCCTACCCCTGTAATAAGACCCAGATGCCAGCGCGCCTACCCGTGTAATAAGACCCCAATGCCACAGCGCCTACCCATGCAATAAGACCCCGATGCCAGCACGGGTATTCCGACTGGCCGTTACAGGTTGCAGATGGAAGTGCCGTTGGGAAGGGGGGGGATATGCCAACCGAAGACAGCGAAAATCATGCAAAACGTCAAAAAATAACTTATCAGCATGCTGCCTACTGGAACAGTCCACCTAAAGTGGCCGACCGCTGTATTCCCTTTGTTACTAAAAATCTGGCACAAAATCCTTATCTACTAGCCAGTCTAATCACCGGCCAGTCTAACCACTAGTCAGTCTAATCACTAGCCAGTCTAATCGCTAGCCAGTCTAATCACTGGCCAGTCTAATCACTGGCCAGTCTAATCACTGGCCAGTCTAATCACTGGCCAGTCTAATCACTGGCCAGTCTAATCACTGGCCAGTCTAATCACTGGCCAGTCTAATCACTGGCCAGTCTAATCACTAGCCAGTCTAATCACTAGCCAGTCTAATCACTAGCCTTGCGCCAAACTTCTAACAGAAATCTCCTATCAGAATCGCAAGAAAGGAATCAGCAGGTGATCTCTTAGACCAGTCTGAACTAGGACTAAGTAAAGGAGCTAATACAATATAAAGAGGTGAAACTGTTACCAAAGCCTTGTTATTCCGCTCACAGTAACGTCTGAGCCAGCGTCGCTGACACCTCTGCGGGCCGATTTATGCTTTTAGAAAAGTCACATGAGTATCACTACACATGAGACTTCTGCAGCCGGACAGGAGTCCTGCCCCGGCTTCTGCCCTCCGCCACGCGTCATCTACAAATATGACAGGCGGGTGGGAGACGCCACATCTCTACTTAGATAAATGTCCTGCTTTATCTCCTGGGCATTGGCACAAGGACGGGTATGTGCCTGCGGGCCGTCAGCATCTTCCCTGAGGAGAGCGGGCACCTTCCCGGCCGCCGCACACCGGAGATGCAGGTCCGGTGCAGGAATAACTGTGTTCCTTTGGCAGGATTGCCAGAACTTGTTCCCTCTACTTGTCGGCACCACCTGGACTAACTACACAGCAATAAATCTCCCCTCCTGGCAGTGATGTGGAGCAGGTTGCTCTGTAGCTGCACGCTCCGGCCCCCCAGAGCCTGAGTAGTACAGACATACACTACATGGCTGCACTGACCACCAGAGGGAATAACGGACATAATAAAGGTGGACAGGATAGGGGGAAAATAAACACATGGATGCAATTAAAGGGTTATTGCCAAAATAGAAAATCATCTCTTATCCAAAGGTTAGGGGATAACTTACTGATCACTGAGGGTCTGACTGCTGGAACCCCTAGCAAACCCAAGAACAGGCAGCATGCTCAGCCTCCCCTCCATTCACTGTCTATAGGACTGCCCAAAAATAGCCAAGAGCAGCGCTCCACTAGTTCTGGCAGTCCCACAGACGATGAGTACGACGCGCCCAGGGGATGGGGACGACTCGGTACCCGGGCCTTTGCCTGGTTTTGGGGATGTCGCGGTGGTCGGCTCCTGGGCCCGTACACTGGGGTCACTCTTGAAAAAGGGGATTGAAACTTGGATAAAATAAATAAACAGTTTGTGACGCCACCTGTGGTACTTGGTAATGATTACCAGCGCTGCTTCAGACCTCCGGGGGGGTGATGGGATGGCAGCTGAGGTGTTTCTGCTCCCCACAGGTGCAGTGGGCCCCCGGGGCAGTGTGGAGTTTGGTGGGTGGTGATGCTGGGACTTGTAGTGCAGGCGGGATGGCGCAGCAGGAGTAACTGACAGAGACAGTGGATTCGCTTCAATACCTTTACTGGTGCGGATGTCAGGTACGCTCCAGGGTACTCAGTAGGATGGGTGCACTTCAGGACTTCTCCCCAGTGAGCGGGTATAAGGCCTCCTGGTCCGTGTCTGCCTCTCTGTATGCTCCTGGCCAGCCTGCAACTGGGCCTAGCTTATGTGTCGTGCTGTTCCTTCACCTGTCGCTCAGTAGTAGGACCTTCTGCTGGCAACCACTATCCCTGGTCGTCGGGGCCATCATGGTTCCTGGTCCTGTAATGGGTCTAGCTTCAGGTCTGCCAGGGACTTGTAGTCCTCCTGGAATGCCGGTGGTCCCTACTGGGTATAAAGGACCCTGTAGGCGCGGACCCGGTGTCCGGTTTGTATCTTTGGGGTGAGCCTTGTGATGCTCCTCTGCCCCCTCAACTCCTCTCATCTCTCCTCTTTACCGTCGGCCACACTCGTGGCCCTCAGAACCCAGCAGCAGACGCGCCGCGTCTTCGCTGCTCTCAGCGTCAGCACGCTCTCAGACTCTCTCAGTCTGACTACTAACTCTGACTGAACTGCCTGGCTCCACCCTCCATATATATATATCCCTAACGGGCTCCCTCTGGTGGTATGAGGTGGAAGGGTGGAGGTGTTTGTATGTAGTGAGGGCCTCTTGTGGAGAAGTCCATCCATGCACCCTGGGTCCTGTGGTACCTGTTGTAGCAGGGTGCCGCAAATGGAGTGGTGGTTGAGTATACGCACTGCTCCGTTCATTCTTAATGGGAGTGCTGAAGACCAGCCAAGCACAGAGCTTCAGTCGTCCCATAGAGAATGTATGGTGCAGCACTGATCGACCATCACATCAGTCACAAAGGACTCTTCAAATCCCCAGTTTTCAGGATTGGTGAGGCTCCCAGCAGTCAGACCCCATCCATCGGGAAGTTATCCTATGGATAGGAGATATCTTTTAAACTTTGTACACCCCCTTTGAAGGATTATTCAATCTAATTCTAAAGTCGGGGGATACTGACAGCCGCCCTCCACTAATCACACCATGTTGGCATATTGTAGTGATATCCCACCGCATTGTGATGGAAAGAAGAATATAACTGTATACAGAATAACATGGAGATGTTTGATAGAATACAGCAGCCCGGAGGTTATGGGAGCGCCGCCAGCTTCTGTACCTCTGTACTAGATGGTATACAGCAGTGACCGTCCCTACACGGGACCCTGATCATCAGGAATATTGCCTCTTACACCCGAGCCCAGGGAATTCTAATTACTAGTGTACACTGTTATATCAGTTTATTATCACCTCCGGCCATGAAAGAATTGTCACATTATTTATTTTATAGAATTTTGTCTAGCATGGAAGTTATGAAACCTTACAAATCCATGCTCAGTACTCTCTATATACATGTATAAATTAGATACATTGTAAATGAAAACATCATATATTTAGGAGTTTGTGAGCTACATATCCATATAATAGATGGTGGCCCGATTCTAATGCATCGGGTATTCTAGAATAGGTATGCGGCCGACCGGGCGCAGTCAGCAGAGCTGTGTTTAAATTTTGCACCAAAATCGCTGATTGGTCACGGTTGCCGGCCTCGACCAATCAGCAAAGCGGTGTTTAAATTTTGCGCCAATACTGCTGATTGATCTCGACCGGCGGCCTCGACCAATCAACGATTTTGGCGCCAAATTTAAGCAACGCTCTGCTGATTGATCTCGGCCGGCGTCCTCGACCAATCAGCAGAGCGTTGCTTAAATATGGCGCCAAAATCGTTGATTGGTCGAGGCCGCCGGTCGCGACCAATCAGCGATTTTGGCGCAAAATTTAAACAACGCTCTGCATCGCTCTGCTCATTGGTCGCGGTCGCCGGTCTCGACCAATCAGCAGAGCGTTGTTTAAATTTGGCGCCAATCTCGCTGATTGGTCGCGGATGGCGGCCGCGACCAATCAGCAGAGAGCTGTTTAAATTTGGCGCCAATCTCACTGATTGGTCGCGGCTGGCCGCCGCGACCAATCAGCAGAGCGGTGTTTGAATTTTGCGCCAAAATCGCTGATCGGTCGCGGGCGGCGGCCGTGACCAATCAGCAAGCCATGTTAGTGAGGACTGGAGAGCGTGTTTAAATTTGACACCAAAATCGTTGATTAGTCGCGACCGCGACCAATCAGCATAGAGGTGTTTAAATTTGGCGAGAATACTGCTGATTGGTCGCGGCCGGCTTCCGCGACCAAACAGCAGAAAGATGCAGAGCGGGGTTTAAATTTGGCGCCAAAATCGCTGATTAATCGCGGCTGACGGCCGCGACCAATCAGCAGAGCGTTGTTTAAATTGGGCGCCAAAATCGATGATTGGTCGCGGTCGGCGGCCTCAACCATTCAGCAGAGCGTTGTTTAAATTTGCCGCCAATTTCGCTGATTGTTCGAGGCTGGCGGCCGCGACCAATCAGCAGAGCGGGGTTTAAATTTGGCGCCAATAATGCTGATGGGTCGCGGCCGGCTACCGCGACCAATCAGCAGAGCGTTGTTTAAATTTGGCACAAAAAACGCAGATTGGTCGCGGCCAGTGGTTGCGACCAATCAGCAGAGTGAGGTTTAAATTTGGCGCCAATACTGCTGATTGATCTCGGCCAGCGACCGATCAGCAGAGCGGTGTTTAAATTTGGCGGCAAAATCGCTGATTGGTCGCAGCTGGAGTCCACGACCAATCAGCAGAGCGTTGTTTAAATTTGGGGCCAATCTCGCTGATTGGTCGCGGACGCCGGACGCGTCCAATCAGCAGAGCGTTGTTTACATTTTGCGCCAATACTGCTGATTGATCTCGGCCAGCGACCGCAATCAATCAGCAGAGCGCTGTTTAAATTTGGCGCCAATCTCACTAATTGGTCGCGGATGGTGTCCGCGACCAATCAGCAGAGCGTTGTTTAAATTTTGCGCCAAGCTCGCTGATTGGTCGCGGCTGGTGTCCGCGACCAATTAGCACAGCAGTGTTTAAAAGTGGCGGTAAGATCGGTGATTGGTCGTGGCGGCTATTTAAATGTAGCGCCCAAATTGGTGATTGGCCGCGGGCAGCGGCCGCGACCAATCAGCAGAGCGGTGTTTAACTTTAGCGCCAAGATCACTGATTGGTCGCGCTCTCCGCACGCGACCAATCCGCAAATCGTATTGGTGAGGAGCAGGGAGCGTAATCGTATTAGTGAGGACCGGTGGACATGAGCGGGCGCTCGGAGCAGAAGTATCCCGACCCGCAGCGCCGCTCCCCGGTCCTCTCTTCACACCCTAGCCGCTGATGTCCCCACAGTATCCGCATGGTGTTACAGAGGTCCAGACATTTGTGTTAAAAATCGGTGATTGGTCGCGGGCAGCGTCGGCGACCAATCAGCACAGCGATGTTTAACTTTTGCGCTAAGATCAGTGATTGGTCGGGTCCGAAGACCGCGACCAATCATCGAATCGTCTTGGTGAGGACCGGCGCTGCCTCTGCGGCTACTTCCGCTGCGAGAACCCGGGACATAGCGGGCGCTCGCAGGAGAAGTATCCCGACCCGCAGCGCCGCTCCCCGGTCCTCCGTTCCGCATGGAGGTCAGAGGCGCCGGCGGTCCTTCCGCTGATACCGGCCGGGAGATGAGCGCCTCGCGCCGCTCATTTCCCGGCTGCATCTCCGTCCCGCAGATGGGTCCGGCGGTCGGGGTCCTTCTGCTGGTACCGGCCGGGAGATGAGCACCTCGCGCCGGTCATCTCCCGGCTGCATCGCCGCTGAGCTCCGTCCCGCAGATGAGCTGCTAACGGCCGCCATCTTTTTTCAGAAATCCCGCGGCGCTGATTGGCTGCTGGCGGACCAATGAGCAATGCGGGATTTCCTGGACAGACAGACAGACAGACAGATGGGATAAGACGATTATATATATAGATACTCCCTGCAACCACTTTGATGTTGCACTTTACTGCAATGCTGTGGCAGCCAAAAAAACGTCATTCTGGCATTTTGATTTTTTCCCCATTACAATGTTTACTGATCAGATTAATTAGGAGACTTGAAGCGGCGATCGTCTGATCGCTTGTGCTGTACATACACTGCAATCTATAGCAGAAATCACCATCTTCTATGAACGCCGGCCCATAGGAGGGTCATAATGACATGTATGGGAGGTCATCAGCAGACCCCCAGCTGTCATGACAACCCATCGGTGCCCCACAATCACGTGGCAGGATGTATGACGCGCTTCCAGCAGACGTGCGTTAAATCCCGCTGTCAGTGATTGGTTAATAGCAGCAGGCGGAGCAACAGTACATCAGCAGCTATTAAAGGCACATGATGGTTGATTAAATCAGTCATCATGTGCAGGGAAATATGTGGGCTCGGTGTGCGAGATCACATCAAAGGCAGGGACACGACCTTTGATGTAAATATACGTCAAAGATGGTGAAGCGGTAGAGCAAAGCACAGGTTGCAGCCTCTTCTCTAATATTCAAAGACTGGCTAAAAATACTCCTGAAAAATACTATGAGGAGGATTTTTACTCTTCTGTAAAAAATGTAGAGCGACCTCTGCAATGCGGTATACATTTCTTTACAATGGGTCCCAATAGTGGACGGATGCCTCATCATCCATCCTGACAGTGGCCACTAGGGGGCCACACACCTTCTATGTGTATGCGCCCAACAATGGCCACAAACGTAATGTGCACCGAGCCCAACAGAGTCATCAGAGACTCCAAGAGTCCCACCCTCAGCCGGCATGCCCCATCGTCACTTCAGCAGAAATACTGCAGCAAGAAATATCTGTATTAGTAAAATGAACAGTTGCTCCATGATTCCTCAATGTTTTTGCGTCTCTCATCATGTCGGAAGTGTGAGACATAATTCCCAGGTAAGTGTGCACTGTACGGATATAGGATGCAGGATGTGTGCAGCAAGCCATACCTGCAGAGCTTGTAGGAAGCCCAGCTCTTCATCCTTTATGCATCCCATAAACAGGACGGTGAATGTTTCAGGGCCAACGACACGGAATTTTTGTGCAATTTCCTATAAACTCAAGAAGACCATATTAGCTTGTTATTATCCAGCTCGCGACATCACTGCTTGAGTATTGCAAGAGAAATCTAACCAAAATCAAAATCTCAGGGAAAGCGTCACTTTGCCGTTCTCAGAACAGCCGGGTGGCCAGTGAAAAACACAGTGAAGGGGGCGCAGTGCTGCACCAGTGCCCAGGATCAGTGGGGTCCAGCGCCGGACTGGAGTACCTGGGGCCCACCAGGAAAAAAATCAATCTTGGGGCCCACCAGCACCATGCAGATACCGTATATAGGAATAACATAAGTCCACAAACTCATTCAAAATGAATCAACTTTATTAACCAATAAATAACCAATATAACGAATAAATAACAAACTAAAGAAACACTCCTGGCGAAAGAGGAACACTGTTATCTTATTCACACCAGTGTGTGATAAAGTGCCATAACAGAACAATAACAAGAAATACTTTCAAGGTACATTCTCTTAAAGTGTAAGTGCCACAAATTGAACCTGCATCCATCTGGCATCCCAGCAGCCGGCATCATTGTAGCAGCACCAAACTTGGCCGCTGGGAAAAGTAAAAGAATTCTGTAAGCATTTTGGAAGTTTGTATTGCACGATTTCCTTTCCTCTATAATACAATACCATTCAATTGTTAGTGAAAGGCCCAAAGCAACAAATAAACTCACACTAACAGTCAATCAGCAGCAAAATTACAAACGTTTTTTTTCAGAACAGAAGATGACATTGCATACGTATTAATAATGTCATCATAGTCTAAGTTCCTTGAAATGTCACACTCAATGTTCAACAGAAGGAGGGACTCTAAAAGCTCCTGTCCAATCGAAGCCCTCAGACGATTTTTTACAATTTTCAGCTTTGAGAACACTCTTTCACATGAAACCTGGGTGCAAGCAAGTGTAAGAAGGGTCTTGTAAACTGCAAAAATGTTTCCATAAGCAGCAGAATGTAAATTGTAGTCATATAAAAGTCTGTAGCAGCAGGAAACACAGTTTTTTTGCGGGACGAGTTGTACTTTCAGATGCAATCATTTATTTTACCATATAGTGTACAGGGAAATGGCAACAAAAATTCCAAGTGCAGTAAAATTGCAAAAAAAGTGCAATTGCACGTTTGTTTAATGGGTTTTTTAGTCACCATGTTCACTATATGGAAAAAACGACGTGACAGGGTGATGCCTCGGGTCAGTACGAGTTTGTAGATACCAAACATGTATACCTTTACTGGTATCTAAGTGGTGAAAACAAATTCATAAGTTTGAAAAATCACACTTTTCACGCCATGTTCTGCGCACCGTAGTGTTCTCATTTTTTTGGGTCTGGGGCTTTGTGACGGCTTATTTTTTGCGTCTTGAGCTGACGTGCATCTCTGCTCCTCTGTAGTAGTCACAACACAGGGAGAGGTTAACCATCCAAGTATTTAATATGTATTGCAAATAAAGAATGTTCCCATTCTTAATATCAGAAAAAACAAATGACTGACAACTATCCCTAGACTAATAATACCATATAGAAGAGAGAAATACCGCCACACCATGACCAGAACACATACCACCACATAGTGATGAAATACTACCAAGTACAAGGTATATATACTGCCACACCATGAGAAGACCACATATTACCACCACATAGTGACTGTCCGAATAATACCACATACAAGGGACAAATTCCGCCACGCCATGACCATGGCACATAATGGCACCAGATAGTGACTGATAATGAAGATGTAAAAAAGCTCTGTATATAGAGTCAGTGTACAGATAATGTAGAGATTATCAGTGACATTATGCACAGGAGTCCTGTGTATAGGGTCAGTGTAGAGGTAATACAGTGATCACCAGTGACATTACACACAGGAGCTCTGTATACAGTGTCAGTGTGTGTGTATAGGTAACACAGTGATCACCAGTGACATTACACACAGGAGCTCTGTATATAGTGTCAGTGTGTGTGTATAGGTAATATAGTGATCACCAGTGACATTACACATTGGAGCTCTGTATATAGTGTCAGTGTGTGTGTATAGGTAATACAGCGATCACCAGTGACATTACACACAGGAGCTCTGTATATAGTGTCAGTGTGTGTGTGTGTGTATAGGTAATACAGTGATCACCAGTGACATTACACACAGGAGCTCTGTATACACTGTCAGTGTGTGTGTATAGGTAGTACAGAGATCACCAGTGACATTACACACAGGAGCTCTGTATATAGTGTCAGTGTGTGTGTATAGGTAATACAGTGATCACCAGTGACATTACACACAGGAGATCTGTATACAGTGTCAGTGTGTGTGTGTATAGGTAGTACAGAGATCACCAGTGACATTACACACAGGAGCTCTGTATATAGTGTCAGTGTGTGTGTGTATAGGTAATACAGTGATAACCAGTGACATTACACACAAGAGCTCTGTATATAGTGTCAGTGTGTGTGTATAGGTAATATAGTGATCACCAGTGACATTACACACAGGATCTCTGTGTATAGTGTCAGTGTGTGTGTATAGGTAATACAGTGATCACAAGTGACATTACACACAGGAGCTCTGTATATAGTGTCAGTGTGTGTGTACAGGTAATACAGTGATCACCAGTGACATTACACACAGGAGATCTGTATACAATGTCAGTGTGTGTGTACAGGTAATACAGTGATCACCAGTGACATTACACACAGGAGCTCTGTATACAGTGTCAGTGTGTGTGTATAGATAATACAGTGATCACCAGTGACATTACACACAGGAGCTCTGTATATAGTGTCAGTGTGTGTGTATAGGTAATACAGTGATCACCAGTGACATTACACACAGGAGCTCTGTATATAGTGTCAGTGTGTGTGTGTATAGGTAATATAGTGATCACCAGTGACATTACACACAGGATCTCTGTGTATAGTGTCAGTGTGTGTGTATAGGTAATACAGTGATCACCAGTGACATTACACACAGGAGCTCTGTATATAGCGTCAGTATGTGTGTATAGGTAATACAGCAATCACCAGTGACATTACACACAGGAGCTCTGTATATAGTGTCAGTGTGTGTGTACAGGTAATACAGTGATCACAAGTGACATTACACACAGGAGATCTGTATACAGTGTCAGAGTACAGGTAATACAGTGATCACCAGTGACATTACACAAGGCAGCTCCGTATATAGTGTCAGTGTGTCTGTATAGGATGTACAGAGATCACCAGTGACATTACACACAGGAGCTCTGTATATAGTGTCAGTGTGTGTGTATAGGTAATACAGTGATCACCAGTGACATTATGCACAGGAGCTCTGTATACAGTGTCAGAGTACAGGTAATACAGTGATCACCAGTGACATTACACAAGGCAGCTCCGTATATAGTGTCAGTGTGTTTGTATAGGATGTACAGAGATCACCAGTGACATTACACACAGGAACTTTGTATATAGTGTCAGTGTGTGTGTATAGGTAATACAGTGATCAACAGTGACATTACACACAGGAGCTCTGTATATAGTGTCAGTGTGTGTGTACAGGTAATACAGTGATCACCAGTGACATTACACAAGGCAGCTCCGTATATAGTGTCAGTGTGTTTGTATAGGATGTACAGAGATCACCAGTGACATTACACACAGGAACTTTGTATATAGTGTCAGTGTGTGTGTATAGGTAATACAGTGATCACCAGTGACATTACACACAGGAGCTCTGTATATAGTGTCAGTGTGTGTGTATAGGTAATACAGTGATCACCAGTGACATTATGCACAGGAGCTCTGTATACAGTGACAGAGTACAGGTAATACAGTGATCACCAGTGACATTACACACAGGAGCTCCGTGTATAGTGTCAGTGTGTGTGTATAGGTTGTACAGAGATTACCAGTGACATTACACATTGGAGCTCTGTATATAGTGTCAGTGTGTGTGTATAGGTAATACAGTGATTACCAGTGACATTACACACAGGAGCTCTGTATATAGTGTCAGTGTGTGTGTATAGGTAATACAGAAATCACCAGTGATATTACACACAGGAGCTCTGTATATAGTGTCAGTGTGTGTGTATAGGTAGTACATAGATCACCAGTGACTTTACACACAGGAGCTCTGTATATAGTGTCAGTGTACAGGTAATACAGTGATCACCAGTGACATTACACACAGGAGCTCTGTATATAGTGTCAGTGTGTGTGTGTATAGGTAATACAGTGATCATCAGTGACATTACACACAGGAGCTCTGTATATAGTGTCAGTGTGTGTGTATAGGTAACACACATACTCACCAGTGACATTACACACAGGAGCTCTGTATATAGTGTCAGTGTGTGTGTATAGGTAGTACAGAGATCACCAGTGACATTACACACAGGAGCTCTGTATATAGTGTCAGTGTGTGTGTATAGGTAATACAGTGATCACCAGTGACATTACACACAGGAGCTCTGTATATAGTGTCAGTGTGTGTGTATAGGTAATACAGTGATCACCAGTGACATTACACACAGGAGCTCTGTATATAGTGTCAGTGTGTGTGTATAGGTAACACACATACTCACCAGTGATGTCTCTAGGTGAAGTTCTTTATCTGCCGCAGACCGATATATCTCATCTTCTATGCAGGACTTATCTCTGCAGAAAATAACATAGTTAGCTATAACTGATCACTTCCAGAGCACAATCTACACTTTTCCCAAGATTTCTACACTGCATGAAATGACAAAAAAAGAAATCTAGTGCCGCACTACACAGTAACAGTGCCCCAGTGTCATTCTGTGCCGGCTCATCTCTGTCAGTAGACATATTGTCTGATGACAAAGATGTAGCAGAGCTGAAGACAGAAGACCTATGGATTACGTTGGAGTGAGGATTTTTCTTTATTAAAGATGGAGTCCCTAAATGAGTTTTATTTTTAATAAAAAAAAAAAATTTCTGTCTTTTTTTTCGGTTTACTAGAAATTCATGGTGGCTATGTCTAATTTGGCGTGACACCATGAATTTCGGGCTTAGTACCAGCTGATAATACAAAGCTGGCCTGGTACTAACCCTATTATTACCCAGGGTGCCACTCACCACCAGGGCCGCTGGAAGAGCCGGGTAAAGCACCTGGAAATGGTGCTATGAGGAATGCGCCATTTTCAGGGGTGGCTGCGGGCTGAGATTTTCAGCGTGGGGGGCCAAGAACGCTTGGGCCTTACCATGCTGCCAATCCCAGCCCCCAGCTGCCTTGTTTTATCTGGCTGGCGATCAACATATGGCGGGAGCTGGGCAATGGGCATGATTATCAAATAATATATACCTGACAGGGGCCCATAGATTCTGCTGCCTCCAATAATATATACCTGACAGGAGCCCATAGATTCTGCTGCCTCCAATAATATATACCTGACAGGGGCCCATAGATTCTGCTGCCTCCAATAATATATACCTGACAGGAGCCCATGCATTCTGCTGCCTCCAATAATATATACCTGACAGGAGCCCATAGATTCTGCTGCCTCCAATAATATATACCTGACAGGAGCCCATACATTCTGCTGGCTCCAATAATATATACCTGACAGGAGCCCATACACTCTGCTGCCTCCAATAATATATACCTGACAGGAGCCCATAGATTCTGCTGCCTCCAATAATATATACCTGACAGGAGCCCATAGATTCTGCTGCCTCCAATAATATATACCTGACAGGAGCCCATACATTCTCCTGCCTCCAATAATATATACCTGACAGGAGCCCATAGATTCTGCTGCCTCCAATAATATATACCTGACAGGAGCCCATACATTCTCCTGCCTCCAATAATATATACCTGACAGGAGCCCATAGATTCTGCTGCCTCCAATAATATATACCTGACAGGAGCCCATACATTCTCCTGCCTCCAATAATATATACCTGACAGGAGCCCATAGATTCTGTGGCCTCCAATAATATATACCTGACAGGAGCCCATACATTCTGCTGCCTTCAATAATATATACCTGACATGAGCCCATACATTCTCCTGCCTCCAATAATATATACCTGACATGAGCCCATACATTCTCCTGCCTCCAATAATATATACCTGACAGGAGCCCATAGATTCTGCTGCCTCCAATAATATATACCTGACAGGAGCCCATACATTCTCCTGCCTCCAATAATATATACCTGACAGGAGCCCATAGATTCTGCTGCCTCCAATAATATATACCTGACAGGAGCCCATACATTCTCCTGCCTCCAATAATATATACCTGACAGGAGCCCATACATTCTCCTTCCTCCAATAGTATATACCTGACAGGAGCCCATACATTCTCCTGCCTCCAATAGTATATACCTGACAGGAGCCCATACATTCTCCTGCCTCCAATAATATATACCTGACAGGAGCCCATACATTCTCCTGCCTCCAATAATATATACCTGACATGAGCCCATACATTCTCCTGCCTCCAATAATATATACCTGACAGGAGCCCATACATTCTGTGGCCTCCAATAATATATACCTGACAGGAGCCCATACATTCTGCTGCCTTCAATAATATATACCTGACATGAGCCCATACATTCTCCTGCCTCCAATAATATATACCTGACATGAGCCCATACATTCTCCTGCCTCCAATAATATATACCTGACAGGAGCCCATAGATTCTGCTGCCTCCAATAATATATACCTGACAGGAGCCCATACATTCTCCTGCCTCCAATAATATATACCTGACAGGAGCCCATAGATTCTGTGGCCTCCAATAATATATACCTGACAGGGGCCCATACATTCTGCTGCCTTCAATAATATATACCTGACAGGAGCCCATACATTCTGCTGCCTTCAATAATATATACCTGACAGGAGCCCATAGATTCTCCTGCCTCCAATAATATATACCTGACAGGAGCCCATAGATTCTGCTGCCTCCAATAATATATACCTGACAGGAGCCCATACATTCTGTGGCCTCCAATAATATATACCTGACAGGAGCCCATAGATTCTGCTGCCTCCAATAATGTATACCTGTCAGGAGCCCATACATTCTGCTGCCTTCAATAATATATACCTGAAAGGGCCCATACATTCTCCTGCCTCCAATAATATATACCTGACAGGAGCCCATACATTCTCCTGCCTCCAATATATATCTGACAGGAGCCCATACATTCTGTGGCCTCCAATAATATATATCTGACAGGAGCCCATACATTCTGCTGCCTCCAATAATATATACCTGACAGGAGTCCATACATTCTGCTGTCTTCAATAATATATACCTGACAGGAGCCCATACATTCTCCTGCTTCCAATAATATATACCTGACAGGAGCCCATACATTCTCCTGCCTCCAATAATATATATCTGACAGGAGCCCATACATTCTGTGGCCTCCAATAATATATACCTAACAGGAGCCCATAGATTCTGCTGCCTCCAATAATATATACGTGACAGGAGCCCATAGATTCTGCTGCCTCCAATAATATGTACCTGACAGGAGCCCATACATTCTGCTGCCTCCAATAATATATACCTGACAGGAGCCCATACATTCTGCTGCCTCCAATAATATATACCTGACAGGAGCCCATACATTCTCCTGCCTCCAATAATATATACCTGACAGGGGCCCATAGATTCTGCTGCCTCCAATAATATATACCTGACAGGATCCCATAGATTCTGCTGCCTCCAATAATATATACCTGACAGGAGCCCATACATTCTGCTGCCTCCAATAATATATACCTGACTGGAGCCCATACATTCTCCTGCCTCCAATAATATATACCTGACAGGGGCCCATAGATTCTGCTGCCTCCAATAATATATACCTGACAGGATCCCATAGATTCTGCTGCCTCCAATAATATATACCTGACAGGATCCCATAGATTCTGCTGCCTCCAATAATATATACCTGACAGGAGCCCATACATTCTGCTGCCTCCAATAATATATACCTGACAGGAGCCAATAGATTCTGCTGCCTCCAATAATATATACCTGACAGGAGCCCATAGATTCGGCTGCCTCCAATAATATATACCTGACAGGATCCCATAGATTCTGCTGCCTCCAATAATATATACCTGACAGGATCCCATAGATTCTGCTGCCTCCAATAATATATACCTGACAGGAGCTCATACATTCTGCTGCCTCCAATAATATATACCTGACAGGAGCCCATACATTCTGCTGCCTCCAATAATATATACCTGACAGGATCCCATAGATTCTGCTGCCTCCAATAATATATACCTGACAGGATCCCATAGATTCTGCTGCCTCCAATAATATATACCTGACAGGAGCTCATACATTCTGCTGCCTCCAATAATATATACCTGACAGGATCCCATAGATTCTGCTGCCTCCAATAATATATACCTGACAGGAGCCCATACATTCTGCTGGCTCCAATAATATATACCTGACAGGAGCCCATACATTCTGCTGCCTCCAATAATATATACCTGACAGGAGCCCATACATTCTGCTGCCTCCAATAATATATACCTGACAGGAGCCCATACATTCTGTGGCCTCCAATAATATATACCTGACAGGAGCCCATAGATTCTGCTGCCTCCAATAATATATACCTGACAGGAGCCCATACATTCTGCTGCCTTCAATAATATATACCTGACAGGAGCCCATACATTCTCCTGCCTCCAATAATATATACCTGACAGGAGCCCATAGATTCTGCTGCCTCCAATAATATATACCTGACAGGAGCCCATAGATTCTGCTGCCTCCAATAATATATACCTGACAGGAGCCCATAGATTCTGCTGCCTCCAATAATATATACCTGACAGGAGCCCATACATTCTGCTGCCTCCAATAATATATACCTGACAGGAGCCCATACATTCTGCTGCCTCCAATAATATATACCTGACAGGAGCCCATACATTCTGCTGCCTCCAATAATATATACCTGACAGGAGCCCATACATTCTGCAGCCTCCAATAATATATACCTGACAGGAGCCCATACATTCTGCAGCCTCCAATAATATATACCTGACAGGAGCCCATACATTCTGCGGCCTCCAATAATATATACCTGACAGGAGCCCATACATTCTGCGGCCTCCAATAATATATACCTGACAGGAGCCCATACATTCTGCTGCCTCCAATAATATATACCTGACAGGAGCCCATACATTCTGCTGCCTCCAATAATATATACCTGACAGGAGCCCATACATTCTGCTGCCTCCAATAATATATACCTGACAGGAGCCCATACATTCTGCTGCCTCCAATAATATATACCTGACAGGAGCCCATACATTCTGCTGCCTCCAATAATATATACCTGACAGGAGCCCATACATTCTGCTGCCTCCAATAATATATACCTGACAGGAGCCCATACATTCTGCTGCCTTCAATAATATATACCTGAAAGGGCCCATACATTCTCCTGCCTCCAATAATATATACCTGTCAGGAGCCCATACATTCTCCTGCCTCCAATAATATATACCTGACAGGAGCCCATACATTCTCCTGCCTCCAATAATATATACCTGACAGGAGCCCATACATTCTGCTGCCTTCAATAATATATACCTGACAGGAGCCCATAGATTCTGCTGGCTCCAATAATATATACCTGACAGGGGCCCATACATTCTGCTGCCTCCAATAATATATACCTGACAGGAGCCCATACATTCTCCTGCCTCCAATAATATATACCTGACAGGAGCCCATACATTCTCCTGCCTCCAATAATATATACCTGACAGGAGCCCTTAGATTCTTGTGGCTAAAATAATATATACCTGTCAGGAGCCCATACATTCTGCTGCCTTCAATAATATATACCTGACAGGAGCCCATACATTCTCCTGCCTCCAATAATATATACCTGACAGGAGCCCATACATTCTGCTGCCTCCAATAATATATACCTGACAGGAGCCCATACATTCTCCTGCCTCCAATAATATATACCTGACAGGAGCCCATACATTCTCCTGCCTCCAATAATATATACCTGACAGGATCCCATAGATTCTGCTGCCTCCAATAATATATACCTGACAGGAGCCCATACATTCTGCTGCCTCCAATAATATATACCTGACAGGAGCCCATACATTCTGCAGCCTCCAATAATATATACCTGTCAGGAGCCCATACATTCTGCTGCCTCCAATAATATATACCTGACAGGAGCCAATAGATTCTGCTGCCTCCAATAATATATACCTGACAGGAGCCCATAGATTCGGCTGCCTCCAATAATATATACCTGACAGGATCCCATAGATTCTGCTGCCTCCAATAATATATACCTGACAGGATCCCATAGATTCTGCTGCCTCCAATAATATATACCTGACAGGAGCTCATACATTCTGCTGCCTCCAATAATATATACCTGACAGGAGCCCATACATTCTGCTGCCTCCAATAATATATACCTGACAGGATCCCATAGATTCTGCTGCCTCCAATAATATATACCTGACAGGATCCCATAGATTCTGCTGCCTCCAATAATATATACCTGACAGGAGCTCATACATTCTGCTGCCTCCAATAATATATACCTGACAGGATCCCATAGATTCTGCTGCCTCCAATAATATATACCTGACAGGAGCCCATACATTCTGCTGGCTCCAATAATATATACCTGACAGGAGCCCATACATTCTGCTGCCTCCAATAATATATACCTGACAGGAGCCCATACATTCTGCTGCCTCCAATAATATATACCTGACAGGAGCCCATACATTCTGTGGCCTCCAATAATATATACCTGACAGGAGCCCATAGATTCTGCTGCCTCCAATAATATATACCTGACAGGAGCCCATACATTCTGCAGCCTCCAATAATATATACCTGACAGGAGCCCATACATTCTGTGGCCTCCAATAATATATACCTGACAGGAGCCCATACATTCTGCGGCCTCCAATAATATATACCTGACAGGAGCCCATACATTCTGCTGCCTCCAATAATATATACCTGACAGGAGCCCATACATTCTGCTGCCTCCAATAATATATACCTGACAGGAGCCCATACATTCTGCTGCCTCCAATAATATATACCTGACAGGAGCCCATACATTCTGCTGCCTCCAATAATATATACCTGACAGGAGCCCATACATTCTGCTGCCTCCAATAATATATACCTGACAGGAGCCCATAGATTCTGCTGCCTCCAATAATATATACCTGACAGGAGCCCATAGATTCTGCTGCCTCCAATAATATATACCTGACAGGAGCCCATACATTCTGCTGCCTCCAATAATATATACCTGACAGGAGCCCATACATTCTGCTGCCTCCAATAATATATACCTGACAGGAGCCCATAGATTCTGCTGCCTCCAATAATATATACCTGACAGGAGCCCATACATTCTCCTGCCTCCAATAATATATACCTGACAGGAGCCCATACATTCTCCTGCCTTCAATAATATATACCTGAGAGGAGCCCATACATTTTCCTGCCTCCAATAATATATACCTGACAGGAGCCCATACATTCTGCTGCCTCCAATAATATATACCTGACAGGAGCCCATACATTCTCCTGCCTCCAATAATATATACCTGACAGGAGCCCATACATTCTGCAGCCTCCAATAATATATACCTGTCAGGAGCCCATACATTCTGCTGCCTTCAATAATATATACCTGAAAGGGCCCATACATTCTCCTGCCTCCAATAATATATACCTGTCAGGAGCCCATACATTCTCCTGCCTCCAATAATATATACCTGACAGGAGCCCATACATTCTCCTGCCTCCAATAATATATACCTGACAGGAGCCCATACATTCTGCTGCCTTCAATAATATATACCTGACAGGAGCCCATAGATTCTGCTGGCTCCAATAATATATACCTGACAGGGGCCCATACATTCTGCTGCCTCCAATAATATATACCTGACAGGAGCCCATACATTCTCCTGCCTCCAATAATATATACCTGACAGGAGCCCATACATTCTCCTGCCTCCAATAATATATACCTGACAGGAGCCCTTAGATTCTTGTGGCTAAAATAATATATACCTGTCAGGAGCCCATACATTCTGCTGCCTTCAATAATATATACCTGACAGGAGCCCATACATTCTCCTGCCTCCAATAATATATACCTGACAGGAGCCCATACATTCTGCTGCCTCCAATAATATATACCTGACAGGAGCCCATACATTCTCCTGCCTCCAATAATATATACCTGACAGGAGCCCATACATTCTCCTGCCTCCAATAATATATACCTGACAGGATCCCATAGATTCTGCTGCCTCCAATAATATATACCTGACAGGAGCCCATACATTCTGCTGCCTCCAATAATATATACCTGACAGGAGCCCATACATTCTGCAGCCTCCAATAATATATACCTGTCAGGAGCCCATACATTCTGCTGCCTTCAATAATATATACCTGAAAGGGCCCATACATTCTCCTGCCTCCAATAATATATACCTGTCAGGAGCCCATACATTCTCCTGCCTCCAATAATATATACCTGACAGGAGCCCATACATTCTGCTGCCTTCAATAATATATACCTGTCAGGAGCCCATACATTCTGCTGCCTTCAATAATATATACCTGACAGGAGCCCATACATTCTGCTGGCTCCAATAATATATACCTGACAGGAGCCCATACATTCTCCTGCCTCCAATAATATATACCTGACAGGAGCCCTTAGATTCTGCTGGCTCCAATAATATATACCTGTCAGGAGCCCATACATTCTGCTGCCTCCAATAATATATACCTGAAAGGGCCCATACATTCTCCTGCCTCCAATAGTATATACCTGACAGGAGCCCATACATTCTGCTGCCTCCAATAATATATACCTGACAGGAGCCCATACATTCTCCTGCCTCCAATAATATATACCTGACAGGAGCCCTTAGATTCTGCTGGCTCCAATAATATATACCTGTCAGGAGCCCATACATTCTGCTGCCTCCAATAATATATACCTGAAAGGGCCCATACAGTGCTGCCAATATGATAAGCGAACCAGGGGGGCCCTCTGTTCTCTGTACAGGGCCCAGGGGGGGTAGGGGGCGGGGCTTGGGGGCGTGGCCAATGGGACCCAGGGCCCACCGGGGGATTTCCTGATCCTCCGGTGGGCCAGAACGCCCCTGGTGGGGTCCCTGTGCCCCCCTAACAGGTGACATACTAACTAGCTGAAAATTTACACCCCAGCACCATCTTTCTATCTCTTAAGCTGACAGTGAATGTGTTGGTAGTGTGGCGCCCCTGAGGGTTCAGTTGCCACAGGGGTACTGCACCTCAGAAAGAGGTGTGGTATCTCCTCTCTCAGGTAAGGATGGAGCATCACACAAGACCCTACTTCACACTCAACACTACACCACTCCTGTCCTGTAGGGCAGAGGTCCCCAACCTTTTTTGCACCAGGGACCGGCTTTAAGCAAGACCAGTTTTCCATGGCCCGGTGGGGGTGGGGGCGGGGCTTTGGTCATATGGGGGTGGGGTTATGGAGGGGTGGAGCTGTATGGGGAGGATGCTGGCGGGACCTCGGTGTACAGCGCTGCTAAGTAGCAGCATTGTACATTGAGCGTCAGTGTATACAGCGCTGCTGTTTAGCAGCGCTACACACTGAACACCGGTACCGGGAGCCGCGTCACTGAAGCCAGTCTCCTGCCCCAGCACGCCCCACATAACATGTTCTGCCGGGGGCGTGTCAGTGAGGAGAGCCTGCCGCCCCACCCCGTCAGGAACAGACCATGCTGTGCAGGAGGGCCGCGTCACTAAGACCCGCCCCGTGACGTACAACAGGTACCATGCTGTGCTGTGGAGGGCTGCGTCACTAAGACCCGCCCGACGCCCCACCCCGTCCTGCATAATGTTCTCTGCCGGGAGCTGCGAGCTGTCACGGCTATGGCAGAAAACATTATAAATCCACACAGAGCGAGTTCTGACCAGGCGCAGGGCCGCGGAGCTAGCTGTCAGCGGCAGGGCCGGCTCCAGGTTTTTCTGGGCCCCGGGCGAAAGAGTCTCAGTGGGCCCCTTTAACACATACCACGATTCATGATGCAGAGATACGGCGGAGAAATATATATATATAGTACAATGCAAAGATTTCACTTCATGAGTGATATCTATTGTAAATTCTACAATAGCTCAGAAACCGGTGAATCGCTCCACACAGAATAGTGGCCCCCATATAAGGCTCCATACGGAATACTGGTCCCCATATAACGCCCATACGGAATACTGGCCCCCATATAACGCTTCATACGGAATACTGGCCCCCATATAAGGCCCCATACGGAATACTTGCCCCCATATAAGGCCCCATACGGAATACTTGCCCCCATATAAGGCCCCATACGGAATACTTGCCCCCATATAAGGCCCCATACGGAATACTTGCCCCCATATAAGGCCCCATACGGAATACTGGCCCCCATATAAGGCCCCATACGGAATACTGGCCCCCATATAAGACCCCATACGGAATACTGGCCCCCATATAAGGCTCCATACGGAATACTGGCCCCCATATAACGCTCCATACAGGATACTGGCCCCCATATAACGCTCCATACAGGATACCGGTCCCCATATAATGCTGCATGCAGGCTGTTACCCCCCACATAATGCCCCATACAGGCTGTCCCCCCCTTATAATGCTCCATGCAGGCTGTTACCCCCCACATAATGCCCCATACAGGCCCCTCCCTTTTAATGCTCCATGCAGGCTGTTACCCCCACATAATGCCCCATACAGGCTGCCCCCCCCCTTATAATGCTCCATGCAGGCTGTTCCCCCCCACATAATGCCCCATACAGGCCCCCCCCTTTTAATGCTCCATGCAGGCTGTTACCCCCCACATAATGCCCCATACAGGCTGCCCCCCCTCTTTATAATGCCCCATGCAGGCTGTCACCCCTCCTCTTTATACTGCCCCATGCAGGCTGTCACCCCTCCTCTTTATACTGCCCCATGCAGGCTGTCACCCCTCCTCTTTATACTGCCCCATGCAGGCTGTCACCCCCCCTCTTTATAATGCCCCATGCAGGCTGTCACCCCTCCTCTTTATAATGCTCCATGCAGGCTGTCACCCCTCCTCTTTATACTGCCCCATGTAGGCTGTCACCCCTCCTCTTTATACTGCCCCATGTAGGCTGTCACCCCTCCTCTTTATACTGCCCCATGCAGGATGTCCCCCCCTCTCTTTATAATGCCCCGTGCAGGCTGTTCCCCACCTTATAATGCCCCATGCAGGCTGTTCCCCACCTTATAATGCCCCATGCAGGCTGGTCCCCACCTTATAATGCCCCATGCAGGCTGTCACCCCTCCTCATTATAATGCCCCAAGCAGGAATCCCCCCCTCTTTATAATGTCCCATGCAGGCTGGTCCCCACCTTATAATGCCCCATGCAGGCTGTCACCCCTCCTCATTATAATGCCCCAAGCAGGAATCCCCCCCTCTTTATAATGCCCCATGCAGGCTGTTCCCCACCTTATAATGCCCCATGCAGGCTGTCACCCCTCCTCTTTATAATGCCCCAAGCAGGATGCCCCACCTCCCCTCTTTATACTGCCCCATGCCTCCATACATTAAAAAAAAAAATCAAATACTCACCTCCCTTCTCCTCACCTGCTACCTGCTGCCCGCCGCTCGCTGCTCGGCTCCGAACTCCAGCGTTGTCGTTTCTTCCCACTCAGCGCTCCCTGTGACGGCTCAGGGGAGGGCGCGGTGTAAAGACGTCACCGCGCCCTCTGACCTGAGACGTCACAGGGAGCGCAGAGCAGGAAGACAGCTGATCTGCGGAGGCACGGGGAGAGGTAAGTATCGGGCTGCCGGGGCCCTAAGCAAGCGGCGGAGAAGGGCGGGCGCTGACACCGCTCTCCTCTCCTCCGCCCATAGCCCAGCGGGGTGCGCGACCGCCAGTGGGCCCCTCTGCCAGCTCAGAGCCCCGGCATTTGCCCGGGTGCTGACGCCGGCCCTGGTCAGCGGCGCCGCGGACCGGCTGAAAAACCCCAACCGCCTGGTCCGCGGACCGGCGGTTGGGGACCTCTGCTGTAGGGGGCCTAAATGCACCAGGGTGCTGCCCCGGCCCGCGATAGAGGAGATGGGGAGGAACCAAAGATGGTGGGAACCATGTAGTGGGTGAGGGTGGAGGAAGCACTTTACTTTAGCATCATATATATACAGCGGCCATCTTTATAACCTAGTCTTTTGTCGTGGTTCCTTGGGAAGGTCAGTCAGCACAAAGCTGCGGCCGGCTCAGGGGTCACGGTTCCCGGTCTCAGGCCTCGAGACGGGGGGTTGGGGCAGAGTTGAGTTATAGCTAGCTCTGTCCCCGGTCAGAGTCCAATCAAGAAGGCCCAGGAGAGTCCAATCAAGAAGGCCCAGGAGGGGAGCAGAGGAGATAGGCTCCACAGACGAAAGGATCCCAGGAGGGTACGGATGGAGCGGAGTCGCCACCTGTATTCTTCACTCTGGCCTAGCCTGAGGGACTCCTGCCGCAAGAGGGGACCGGCCCCCGATATCTGACAGTGTACTTCACGTCATCGTTAGAAAAGCCCGGAGGCTTAGTGGATCCCAGGGGGATACGGACGCAGCGGAGTCGCCACCTGTATCTCTCAACCTGTGTATATCTAGTGGGACCCGGCCTTACTCCACGTTTACATCACATACCGTCAGGAGAGGACTCAGTGGGAGAATCTAGGAAAGAAAGGAACACCCCAGCGGGGTCTTGACAGGTGCTCCTGATCTACCTAGGAAGTGCTGAACCCCTTCCTGGTGGCCGCAGCGCGCCACGAGAAGCAGAGAGAAGCTTTGCAGCTGCTACTTCATCAAAGTGAGTAAATCTTGGATGACTTCACATACTGCCTCCGTTTGATCATTCCTGCGCGGCACTGCACCCACCACAACTCCCCAGATCCTCCAAACTGCCCTGAGGCTTACTCCACCTGTGGGGAGTAGTACCAACCAAGCTGTCAGAACATCAGCCTCAGAGGACTGCTGCAGCGCTGGTGGCCATCACCAGAAACCACAGGTGGCGTAGTCGAACATCCACTCATCCAATAGCCCATTCTTTTTATGTGACAGCCCTGGGCACGGACTGGGTCGCGGCCACGACGACACCCACATACCCCCACCATATATTGTCCGGCACCGAGTAACCCCACCGCTCAGGGAGGGCGTCGCAGTAGCAGATAGTTCAAAGCTGTCCACCTTTCTCGAATTTAGTAAGTGACCCCCTGGTCCCCACAGAAGAACTGAACTCTGGTGGTGCCTTCTGATGGCTGCTAAGTCCCCGGCCAGACATGGTGCACTGGTGATTCCCCGTGGAATGATTACAATGATGCTGTTCCCTCCCGGTTAATCTACGATAGGGGCATCTTATAAGGACTCCATTGTGGGTGACCAGGACTGTGATCTTGACTTACCTTAAATAGCTCACAGCTCCCCTGCAGTCCTGAGCTCAGCGTGCAGACCTTCAGCGAGCTCCGGTAAGTGATGGGATTAAGCTCAATGTTCTTGTCCATCAATTCTTTCCGCAGCTTCAGTGCGTGCTGCAGACCCGAGTCTTTCCATGGCGACTCCGCGCAGGCGTTGAACAGGGCAGTATATGTGGCATCTGTGGGAACCAGACCTCGCTTTTTCATCTAAATGATGTAACAAGAAATGAGTCTGTACTGTAAAAACTGTATGTAATAATAGCAATAATAATGTAAGTACATAATATACAGGGCATTATCAGATAATGTACAGGTACTTTACTGCATTACGTTATTGGTCCTCCCAATTAACAGAACAAATGGTCCATGGTGCTCACTGGGGCGCTGACGCCCCTTCACAGCAAGATCCATATAAGTGTGTGCGCCTGGTACTGCCGGCCTCGGCCAGATCCCCACAGCTTGTACACTGATGGACAGCGTACACAATGAATGTTATATTGAGGGCATAACAGTCATGTCAGATGGCTACTGCTATGTGTATATTCTATTCTGGCCCCTGTGTGTCCTGCAATTGTCACCAGTTCTCCCCTCTGCAGGCTCTAGCGCTAAGCTTCAGTTATCTCTCAGCTAGTGGGTAGAGAATGCTGCACTGACTGCTCACGTACACATCGCACACAGGCGGGAGGGATTCCCGCTTTCCATTCAGCACATGTTCAGAAGCAGTGGCAGTGATATGGTTGTGTAGAGATAAACTCCTTACTAGAATAAGCTGCAGCACGATCTGCCCGTGTCTCCCTCTGATTGTCCTATCACTGTGCTCCTGCTCCAGCCTAACCTGATTTCATTAATCAATAGTGCAAGTAAAGATAAGACACTTTGTAATATACATTATCAGATAAACCTTCTTCTTTTGTCACTTAAAACACATTTTTTGGTCTCCTGCACTAATCATTCACTCTCAATATCGGCTAAATCTGTGGGAGAAGGGAAGGGAACCTGTCACGTGAAAAAACGTTATCAACCTGTAGATATGGGGTTACTCTGCAGGTTAATAGCATTCTGAACCTGCCCGGTGCCGGCATTTAGACTCCCTCTGCCAGGAGGAAATGAACTTTATCGTACCTGGTAGCGTTTGGGTATCAGTCATGGGGGCGGCACTGGTTCAGTCACCGCTCTGTGTATAGAGAGTGACGGCTGTCACCGTGCCCCCAGCCCTGATTGACAGCCGGCCCTAATGCTGAGCTGCCATCAGTTACTACAGGGGTCGCAGTTACAGGCGCCACTTTCTATACACAGAGCAGTGCCGCCCCAGTGACTGGAAGTCGAACGCTACCGGGAGGAACGCGACAGGTTCATTTCAACAAAAATGTCTGCGATGCCCCTATAAACCTATGGAAGGGGGAGATGGAGGGAGAAAAAGCAGAGCACAGAAAAGGTAAATGCTGAGGCTTATAATGTAGAGAAAAAATGCAGGAGACCCATCATATAATGTACACTCCCCATACATTCATGTACACTCAGGAGTGTATAATGAGTGGCAATTATTCCTTATATAGTACTCCTTATTCTAAAAAGTCATCAGAAAGTGCTGTTAAATCGTAAGGGAATCTGCCACCCGGTTTTAGATGCCCCATCTGAGAGCAGCATGATATAAGGGGTGAGACCCTGATTACAGTGATATCTCACGCTTTTTGCTGCTTACTGCTATTTTGATAAAATCAGTGTTTTATCTGCTGCAGCTCTAGTAGTTCTCTGAATGCTGAGCTTTGTATAACCCCACCCACACCACTGATCGGCAGCTTTACTCCAGTCAGTGGTGGGGATGGGGTTATACAGAGCACATGAATGCCGAGGACTACCTAGCAGAATTTCATACAATTTGCCCAACAGAAGAAAATTCATATGTAAAAGAATACAACGACTATAATACTGCTCCCTATGTACAAGAATATAACTGCGATAATACTGCTCCCTATGTACAAGAATACAACTACTATAATACTGCCCTCTATGTACAAGAATACAACTACTATAATACTGTTCCTATGTACAAGAATATAACTACTATAATACTGCCCCCTATGTACAAGAATATAACTGCTATAATACTGCTCCGTATGTACAAGAATACAACTACTATAATACTGCCCCTATATACAAGAATATAACTACTATAATACTGCTCCTATGTACAAGAATATAACTGCTATGATATTGCCCCTGTATAAGAATATAACTACTATAATACAGCTCTTATGTACAAGAATATAACTACTATAATACTGCTACTATGTACAAGAATATAACTGGTATAATACTGCCCCTGTATAAGAATACAACTACTATAATACTGCTACTATGTATAAGAATATAACTGCTATAATACTGCTCCAGTATAAGAATATAACTGCTATAATACTGCTACTATGTATAAGAATAAAACTGCTATGATACTGCCCCTGTATAAGAATATAACTGCTATGATACTGCCCCTGTGTAAGAATATAACTGCTATGATACTGGTATGAGTGGCGGTATTGCCATCATTATTTGAGCTGTTTTTCTCCTGCATTAACCCCTCCTCGTCTTAAACCTGTTTTGGGCTTAGATGAGGGCTCAGCTCTGGGCGCTTGTATGCGGTGACTTCTCTGGATGCCACATTTCCGGGCACTTGCTCTACAATGGCCTCCCTTCTGTTCCTGTATGGCCTCCGCTGGGTGCGGCCTCACTCGCTGGGAGGAGGTCAGTTACCGGACTCTGGGCTTGGACCTGGTGCCCTGTAGGTAGCAGCTGTGACTTGGAGGACCCCTGCTATGACTGACTCCTGACAGTGTTCAGGGCCCATCCTGCCGCTATAGTGACTCGCAGACCCGGCCGTACAGGGTTACTGGGCGTTCGCCTCTGAGTGATGGAATCAGCGCGCAGACGATTATTGTCTCAGCCCGGAGCGGTGAGAGCCGGGGCCCTATAATCCGGCACATTCCAGCCGTTCATCCTAATCCGCCTACAGCGGCCGCTAATGTGCGCCCTCCAGGCAGGAGAGGAGGCGAGTCCCCACACCGGCCTCACATGGAGGCTCGCACCATGGGGATCGAAGCTTCAGCATCCCGCCCGGAATAAACTGCACTCGCTTTCTTATATACCTTGCGTTTTTATTCTTCACCATTTACTTCGTCAGGGAATAAAAACATTTAAATAATTGTTACGGAAAACAGCGCCACCCTGACCCATGGGTTGTATTTGGTATTACAGCTCAGGGTCCTGCAATACCGGCTGTGAGCAGATGTGGCGCTGTTTCTGTACCAGAGCAGCCATGTTTTTCCACTCTGAGCAGGGCTGTGTCCAGGAAGTCTCTAACCATAGGGATCTGGTTTGAGCGGGCATTTCCCCTTTAAATGTTATGGTCACCTTTGGGGACTTTGTTTTGTATTTAAATGCATTTATTTTTGAGCCAAATATTTTTTGCAAATTGGTTCCATTAAAATTTTTCACAGTTTGGCTTTTACAGGCCTTTTAAGTGGCTGTGGAATGAGTCAACTGAGGACCTGTCAGTGAGCTCCTCTCACTGACACAAAGTTCTGCTCAGCTTTCATGTAGGCTCAGTAAAATGACAGCTTAAAAAAAAAAGCTGCAAGCTCACTGATAAATTCTCAGTTAACTCATTCCGCAGATGTCAGATGCAAAAAATTTAATAAATCCCATTTTTAATAAAATTAAAATATATGCATTTAAGAAAATGTAAAAAATGCCAGGTAAGTGTGAACGATGTCTTGTACGTGGCTAGGTGGATTGTCTGTACTTACTGTACAGGCAGGGGCGTACATAGGAATCATGGGGCCCCATAGCAGAAGCTCTAATTGGGCCCCCCCCCCCCCCAAAAAAATGTAAATAATTGTCGGGGTCACCAAAGATCAGATCTCACAACTTTCTATCCTTTACATAGTAATTTTCCTCCTGCTGACGTCCTAGATCTCTCTTTCATTGCCCCATAAAGTGTGATGCCAAAAAAAGGGCCCCCCAAACACAGTATGAAACCCCCATGGTGAATTCCTCCATATGCACAGTATAATGACCCTACTGTACCCCAACTCAACTCCCAGGGTAAAGTATGCTGACCCCAACACAGTATGATCCCCCAACTGTGAGCCGCTAGAGAGGATGGTACATAATAAGGGACGGCTCTATACATAATGAGTACACTATATACTAAGGGACTGTGCTGTACATAATAAGGCTACATTCCTGCATCTGTGCGCAGTGTCGGTGTGCTGGCCTGTTTTACTGACGCATTGAGCATGTCCTATTCTAATCCTCAAAATCGGATCAGAACAGGACATTCTCTGCCCTCTTAGATCTCATTCTCAGATCCGTGATTTTCATGGATGTGTGAATGGATCTATAAAACTGTACGAGTCCGTGGACCATCCGATAAAAAGATCTGGCAGCACACGGACATTTCACACAAATGTGAGAATGCAGCCTAAGGGATTTTACATGTAACATCATCACTCCAAGTCACACAGTGCAGATACAGAATAATATTTACATCCAGGCACTTACCGCTGACGTCTCATCTGATCAGAGCCGGTCTCTGCTGCTTCTTCTCCATCTGGTCAGACCTTCATGTCGACATCTCCCAGCCACGATGACCAGTACAGCCCTAAAAATAACAAGGTCAGATATTGTCGGCATACATGTGTCTCCCCCGCTCTGCGTCCTCGAATACAGATATGTAACACCCCCCCATTAATATACTATTAGCCACTTAGTAATCAAAATATAAAGTGATAAGCAGCACTGTGCCCCCCATTAACTATAATCTGCACCGGCCAATAAAATAAATTATTCAGTCTCTGTGACTCTCCCCAATTAACTGTAAGGCTATGTGCACACGGAAAATATACAAGGCTTTACAGTACAAGCAAAGTGAAACCCCCATCATTGCTCTCTACCAGCACCCCATCATTACTCTCTCCCAGCACCCTCGCAATTGCTCTCTCCCACCACCTCCATCATTGCTCTCTCTCAGCACCCCCATCATTACTGTCTCCCAGCACCCCCATCATTGCTCTCTCCCACCACCTCCATCATTGCTCTCTCTCAGCACCCCCATCATTACTGTCTCCCAGCACCCCCGTCATTGCTCTGTCCCAGCACCCTCATCGTTGCGCTCTTCCAGCACCCCCATCAATTCGCTCTCCCAGCACTCCCATCATTGCGCTCTCTCAGCACCCGCATCATTGCTCTGTCCCACCACCCCCATCATTGCTCTGTCCCAGCACCTCCATCAATGCTCTCTCCCAGCACCCCCATCATTGCGCTCTCCCAGCACCCCGCATAATTGCTCTCTCCCAGCACCCCGCATAATTGCTCTCTCCCAGGCCCCCACCATTGCTTTGTCCCAGCACCCTCATCATTGCTTGCTCCCAGCAACACGTCATTGCTCTCCCCTTCCCTACCATCCCCATCATTGCTCTCCCCAGCCCTATCAGCCCCATTATTGCTCTTCCCAGCCGCATCATTCCTCTCCCCAGCCCCATTATTGCTCTTCCCAGCCCCATCAGCCCCATTATTGCTCTTCCCAGCCCCATCAGCCCCATTATTGCTCTTCCCAGCCCCATCATTCCTCTCCCTAGCCCCATCAGCCCCATTATTGCTCTCCCCAGCCCCATCATCCCATCATTCCTCTCCCCAGCTCCATCAACTCCATTATTCCTCTCCCCAGCCCCATCAACTCCATTATTGCTCACCCCAGCCCCACCATCCCATCATTGCTCTCCCCAGCCCCACCATCCCCATCATTGCTCCCCAAAGCCCCATCATTCCTCTCTCCAGCCCCATCATTGCTCTCCGTAGCCATCCCCAGCCCCATCAATCCCATCATTCCTCTTCCCATCCCCATTATTGCTCTCCCCAGCCCCATCAATCCCATTATTCCTCTCCCCAGCCCCATTATTGCTCTCCCCAGCCCCATCAACCCCATTATTCCTCTCCCCAGCCCCATCAACCCCATTATTGCTCTCCCCAGCCCCATCATTCCTCCACCCACCTCCCCTCCCCAGCATTTCAGTAAAAAAAAAAAACAAAACAAAAAAAGAACAACTTACCTCAGCTCGCTCGCCTGCAGCATCCTCCTGGTTGCCGGCAGCTTTCTTCCTGACCCAGGCGCGCGCTGCATGATGACGTCATCAAGCTGCGCGCGCCTGGGTCAGGGAGGAAGCAGAGGACGAACCCTCCAGCTCCGCGGCTATTCTCCTCCTGACAGCAGCGGAGCTGCAGGGATCGCTCCCTGACCGCCGCGTGCAGGGAGCAGCTGCATGGTGGAGACCCGGCGCTGCTGCACCGGCGGCGGTATGTCCACCCCTGGACTGCTATGGGAACCCACCGGCTCACGGGCCCCATAGCAGTCGCGTGGTCTGCCGCCATTGGCGGTACGCCACTGCGTACAGGAGCTGGGAGCACTGGCTGTAGCCTCCTCCATCTCCTCGCACTTGTCTGCCGCCCTCTGGCGGTCGCTGTAGGTCATGGCGCACACGGCGGCTCCGGACTCCACCAGGAACTTACACACCTGGACGTTGTTGCAGGAGGCGGCGCAGTGCAGCGGGGTCCTGACAGCGACACCAAGCGGAGAAAACGACAGAAACCCCCCTGAAAAACTAGACCGTCTGTCCTCAATCACCCAGACCCTCGGGGGCTCAACTTTTCTATTTCTTGGGCCAAGATTTTTTTTTCTTTTTCTCCCATTGATGCAATCTGGCCGGGGGCTGAGTCACGTGCTGGCCGGGGGGGCGGGGTAGTGCTTAATAAGTGCTCTCAGGCCTCTAACAAGGGATGGGGGGTTTTCTGCCGACCCCTTTAATGCGAGCCGATATTCGGGGCAGCAGCCGGCGCTGTCTGCTGCGTTTACCTTCACTCCGAACTGGACGAGGAACTGGACAATCTCGGTGTGGGGGGCGCACACGGCGGTGTGGGGGGCTGTGAGACCCTCGTCGTTGGGCTGGCTGGGGTCTTCCACCTGCAGATGAGGGGGATGGAGAAGATACAACATTAGTGCTGGCAGAAATCCAGAGCGCGGGAGTCATCAGCACAATAAGCGAAGGAGCGGGACGGGCCGGAGAGACGAGCGCGGTAATGAGGGGGACGAGCGCGGTAATGAGGGGGACAAGGGCCGCATTCAGCAGAGGAAAGGAATGAGGGGGGCTTCTAATTCTACCAATCAGAGGTGGATAATATCTGGCTGCAGGACAGGAAGGACATCACCGCCCATCAGCTCTCATCACATTGCCCTCTGTTCACACCTGAGCTGTGTCCACAGTTTATAACTGAAGCAATAACTGTCATAAAGCCTCTGTAAATGGGACAGAAAATCTGCACCAAAATCTGTGCAAAACTTAACTGCAGATTTGGCCACAGATTTCACTCTTTGCAAACCATTAAGTGAAATTAGCAGTGACAATCCACACTGAGAACTTGTGTGGGCGCTATATGATGTGTGTTGTAGGTGCTGTATAGCGGTAATGTGTGGGCACTATATGATGCATGTTGTAGGTGCTGTATAGCGGTAATGTGTGGGCACTATATGATGTGTGTTGTAGGTACTGTATAGCGGTAATGTGTGGGCGCTATATGATGTGTGTTGTAGGTACTGTATAGAGGTAATGTGTGGACGCTATATGATGTGTGTTGTAGGTACTGTATAGCGGTAATGTGTGGGCACTATATGATGTGTGTTGTAGGCACTGTATAGCGGTAATGCGTGGGCACTGATGCGTGCTGTAGGTACTGTATAGCGGTAATGCGTGGGCACTGTGATGCGTGCTGTAGGCACTGTATAGCGGTAATTCGTGGGCACTGTGTGATGCGTGCTGTAGGCACTGTATAGCGGTAATGCGTGGGCACTATATGATGCGTGTTGTAGGTACTGTATAGCGGTAATGTGTGGGCGCTTTATGATGTGTGTTGTAGGTACTGTATAGCGGTAATGTGTGGGCGCTATATGATGCGTGTTGTAGGTACTGTATAGCGGTAATGTGGGTTCTATATGATGCGTGTTGTAGGTACTGTATAGCGATAATGTGTGGGCGCTATATGATGCGTGTTGTAGGTACTGTATAGCGGTAATGTGTCGGCACTATATTATATATGTTGTACTGTATAGCGGTAATGTGTGGGCACTATATGACGGCATTTTGTATACTTATACAAATAAATATTGGCATCCTTCTTTGCTTTTTGCTCACGGCCCCGTCGCCTTCTCTCCTCTGCCGGCGCCCCGTCGCCTTCTCTCCTCTGCCGGCGCCCCGTCGCCTTCTCTCCTCTGCCGGCGCCCCGTCGCCTTCTCTCCTCTGCCGGCGCCCCGTCGCCTTCTCTCCTCTGCCGGCGCCGTGCCCCTTCCTCACTAATGTTATTTGCTTTCCTTAGATTTGCTTTCTGACAACATTGTGCTTTCGCTGACCCACGCTGCAGCCGCAGAGGTCGTCTTGCAGATCATCTCGGAGTGTTACCCCCAGGTAATAATAAATACTATTAATTACAGCCCCATCTGTGATCTGAGCAGATCCACACTAGGCTATGCCACTGGAGATCCTTGGGGACCCTGCTGGGACCCCCACAATCTTTTTTGTCACTCTTGGGCTAATGATACATGGGGTAAGAACCAGCGCCCCCCTGTCCATAGGGTGTTTGTGAAATTCTCTATATATATTTTTGTAGCTTCAGTCTTTGGACCTGAGTTGTCGTCGTCTCTCCAAGCTGACTGGTTTTGCTCATCTCTTCTACCTGACCCGGCACCTGCAGAGTCTGAACCTCTCCTATAACGAGGTACGTCGCCTCCTTGCGCAGGGATCGGGTCTGCTGCCGTCGTGACGTCTTTTCCGATTACCCCGTATATGCCATCGATCGTGGGGTACCGGTGGGTAACAGTGGCAGTCAGTGGCCTCCTGAAGACCCCCGTCCTGCCATCTCTGTACATCTGTGTTCCCAGTATAGTACAAGCGATCAAACAGTCGCAGAGTCCAGGGCAAAAATAAGTAAAAATGTATTTAAAAATGAATAAATAAACTAAAACCCATAATTTTCATTTGTCTCGCTTTTCCCAATTAAAAACTAAAGAAATAAAAAAAAAAAAATAAACAGAAAAATTGGTAAATCGAATCCGTAAAACTCCATCCTATGAAAATATAAAGAACCCAAATTGTAAACCTTTTAAAAAAATTAAAATCAAAATAATTGATTTTTCGATCGCTGCACTTCTCAAAAATGGAATAAAAAGCAATCGATCAAAATGGTATGAATAAAAATACAAAAAGACCCTCACCCAGCCCCAGCAACAGAAAAAGTTACAAGTCCCAAAAATGGAGGAATAGAAAGCCCATACTCATCCTGGGAAAAAAAAACCCCAGGCCATATAGACGGAACAATAAAATGGTTTGTGGCTCTTGGAAGAAGGCGAGAAACAAACAAATCTCTGTGTTTTCTGGTGGTAGCTGGTGACGGGAACATGTTCTTTTTTCGCTTTGCAGAGTTGAAGAGCTGGATCTGATCCACAACCTGGAGCTGAGAGAGCTGTGGCTGGAGGGAAACCCTCTGCACGGGGCGGTGGAAAGCTTCTCCGCCTGCTACAGGTGCCCGCACCTCTCTGCTATCACATTATTATACAAATGCAAATCACCGATTCAATGCTTTTATTTTTTCTTTTTTTGTGTTGCACAGATTGGTAACTTATTTTCCCACCATTGAAAAACTAGTAAGTATACACCTAGGAAGACTGTAAAGCATCAACTGTATCTTAAAAAAAGGGGTATTCCCATCTCCAAGATCCTATCCCACTATGTAGTAGGTGTAATAATAATATTAGCAAATACCTCCAATTAAAATTGTAGTATTGTTCTTCTGATTAGCTATGTCGCTTACCCCATGTGCACTGCATTGTAGTAGTTTAGGTATCCATGATTATGACCACTAACAACTGTCGCTATGAGTGGTCGTGACCATAGATACCCAAGCTACTACAATGCTCTGCACAAAGGGTAAGTGACATAGTGAATCAGAAGAACTATACTGTTTTCTAATTGGAGGTATTTTCGAATATTACTATTATTAGATCTACTACATATTGCGGTAGGATCTTGGAAATAGGCTGTATCTTTGCCTTTAAAAGGATAGTTCAATCTGTTGCATGGTGCGCTACCCCATGTACCCCAGCTTTATACCTTTCCCCCTGTGAGCCTTCCATCATACCAGTCACCTTTCCTGTCCTGTATTATATCCGCTGTCTCCATTCTTGCAGGACGGACAGTTTTTTAAAGAGAATCTATTTTTTGAGCCAGAAGAAGCCCAACCTCTCCCACAGGCAAAGGTAAGTTGTATTCTTCTTTCACTTAAAGGGGTTGTCCAGAGCCGTTCACTTCCACATCGGATACTAGCGGTGCTGATGACGTTGCGATCCGCAGACCTACCGAGACGCTAGCATGATGGGCAGGTATCGTGCACCCGTCCAGTTCATTAGAATAGGACATGTGCCCAATATCTGAACACACGGGTCATAACGTCAGCAGCACCGCTCACTTCCAGGGCGTTGGTAGGCAATGCTGAAGTTCTTTTAATAAGCCCTTTAAAAGGTGTTCTCCCAATGGGATATTCTATGGATATACCTTAAAGGGGTTTTCCAGTTTTGGAAACTCCCTTTTCTTTTGGTTGCAGTTTGTTAAAAAAAAAAAAAAAAAAAAAGCGCTTTACTCGCCAGCCCCAGGTCCAGCACTGAGTCTCCGCCGCTGCTCCAGATGTCTGTTATTGCCTGCAGCTCTGACGTCACGTCAATAGTGCTTGGCCCTGAGCGTATTGTGCCGCTACTGGCTGTGATGGCAGCACTACTGATAATGACACACTAAAAGGCGCAGCGGAGACTCAGTACCGGACCCAGTGAGGATGAGTACAGCACAGTTTCTTCAACAAAAAAAAATTGCAGAGGGGGAACAGGAGTTTTCCAAAGCTAGAAATCTCTTTAAATATCTGAGATGGACCAACCCTTTTATTGTCCCTTATATTATAGGTTAGATCTAAAGTAGTAAGGTGGTGGGGTGCCATCTTTAGTTGCCTCAATATGTAGGTTTGTGTATATAAATAAAGATATTTTTCTCTACGGCACAGGGCAAAAGTTTTAGTTGGAATAAATGCTGTAGAGTAAAGAATGCTTTCAGAAAGAGAAGTGCTAACGCCTTCACCCTCCAAACCTGTTTTCACCTTCATGACCCGGCCAAATTTTGCAACTCTGCCCAGTGTCCCTCTGAGGTAATAACTCTGGAACGCTTCCACGGATCCCCCTGATTCTGAGACTGTTTTTTCCTGACATATTGTACTTCATGATAGTGATAAAAGTTGTTCAATATGACTTGCATTTATTTGTGAAAAAAACGGAAATTTGGTGAAAATTTAGCAATTTTCCAAGTTTTAATTCTTATGACCCTAAATCAGAGAGATGTCACACAAAATAGTTAATAACATTTCCCACATGTCTACTTTACATCTGCATCATTTTGGAAACATAATTTTATTTTTGTTAGGAAGTTATAAGGATTAAAAGTTGACCAGCAATTTCTCATTTTTCCAACAAAATTTACAAAACCATTTTTTTTAGGGAACACATCACATTTGAAGTGACTTTGGGGGGCCTATATGACAGAAAATGCCCAAAAGTGACATAGTTCTAAAAACTGCACCCCTCAAGGTGCTTAAAACCACATTCAAGAAGTTTATTAACCCTTCAGGTGCTTCACAGGAATTAATGGAACGTGGATGGAAAAAATGAACATTTTACTTTTTTTTTTCACAAAAATTTTACTTTATCCCCAATTTGTTTTATTTTCACAAGGGTTACAGGAGAAAATGGACCCTAAATTGTGTTGCGCAATTTCTCCTCAGTACACCGCTACCCCATTTGTGGAAGAAAACCACTGTTTGGGCGCACGGCAGGGCTCGGAAGGGAAGGAGCACAGTTTGACCTTTCAAACACAAAAATGGCTGGAATCGAGAGCTGCCGCCATGTCGCTTTTGGAGATCCCCGATGTGCGTAAACAGTGGAAACCTTCCACAAGTGACGCCGTTTTGGAAACTAAATCCCCCAAGGAATGTTAGCTGTGCGGGGTGCACCTTGTGCTCCCAGGTGCTTCACAGAAGCTTATAATGTAGAGCCGTGAAAATAAAAAGTTACATTTTTCCCACAAAAATGTTCATTTAGCCCCAAATTTTGCATTTTCACAATGGTAACAGGAGAAAATGCACTGTAAAATGTATTGTGCAATTTCTCCTGAGTACGCCAATACCCCATATGTGGATGAAAACTACTGTTTGGGCGCACGGCAAGGCTCGGTAGAAAAGGAGTGCCATTTGACTTTTTAAATGCAAAATTAGCTGGATCATTAGCCGACGCCATGTTGGGTTTGGAGAGCCCCTGATGTGCCTAAACAGTGGAAACCCCCTCAGAAGTGACACCATTTTAGAAATTATACCCCTTTGGGAATTTATCTGCAAGTGTAGTGAGTTTTCCAGATACAAGCAGCAGTGGATGTTGCTGAGTGAAAATTGCAAATCTGCATTGTAGTGACCAGTACGTTGTAGTCCTCAGTACGCTGTAGCCCCCAATACATTGTAGTGACCAGTACATTGTGTCCAGCCCATGCTTCTGGAGACACACACCTGTAATTTAGGCCGGCTGTCATCACTACAGAAAGGCCAAACATGTGGACGCTAAATGTGGTTTAGGCTCAGATGACTGCCTTCTGGACATCTGTCAAGTCAGCAGTCTTCCCTATGATTCTGGAGCCTACTGAAACAGACTAAGGTGCCTTTTTAAATGCTTCGGAAGCCTTTGCAGGTGTTTTTTGTTAATTATTCTAATTTACTGAGATAATGATTTTTGTGTTTTCATTGGATGTAACCCATAATCATCAACATTAACAGGAATAAACGCTTGAAATAGATCACTCTGTAATGACTCTATATAATATGAGTTTCACTTTTTGTATTGAAGAATTGAAATAAATTAACTTTTTGATGATATTCTAATTGTGTGAGAAGCACCTGTAAATGCGAGTATTATAACACTATTGCAATACTGCACCCCTGTATATTCCCCCTGGAGTTCACCAAATTCTGTACTATACATAGTAGACGAAACATAATAAATTCAGATACACGGCTGCTAGATATTAATTGAATTCTTTATTGGCTTCATACAAGATATCAAATGTAGAATTTCCCACCAGTCGTGTGGGGCAATAGTCATGTGGCCCTGATGATGATGGGCTCACGGAGAGTCGTCCGTCAGAACTCAGGAGAGGAAAAACCCCCGGTGGAGGAAACCTCTAGGGAACCATGTCTGAGGGCCTGCCCTTCCCTTGGGCGGTGCTGGATGATGGCAGCTTGTGTTGTAGATCGGGGTTGATGCAGCAGAAAATTCACTTATTCAGTGATTACATCTGACTGCAGAAAGTAATGAGAACAGAGACCGAGCCCGGAATCTGCCTCGTCCTGAAGTGCGGCTCCTCTGCTCCTGACATGGCGGCCGCCACATCATTGACTTCTTATAGCCGTCACCTCCAGCTGTACCCCGTCTTCTTAGTGGGACCCCAGCTCGCTTATAGTGATCTGTAGAAAGAGGGAACAGAACTGATCATGGAGCAGCCGAATATTTAATATCCGAGACGTTCACACGATTTACTCCCGGTCACTGCTGCTCAGTACACTCCTCTTACCTGGATTATATTTGGTCCATGGTGATGACAGAAACACCGACACTTGTTATAGCTGCGGGGGCCATTCTTGTTCTGGTTCACACCTCTGTGTACAAAATAACAGAAAACCCCTTATAATCCTGCTATAATTAATCTCTTAATACATCTTTATAGGGGCTGGAGCTAAGCTTTAATGATAAACGGCTCCAATAATGGCAGCGCCCCCCCCCCCCCCATCATATTTATACATTCACTATATTGAGGGTATTATGGAAAGTCCATGGTTACTTACTGGTGCAGGCTGGTCTGTGGTCCAGGGTCGTGTCCGGTTGAAGGTCAGGGCGATCTTGTGGACCGTCATTGACTCTACATGCCGTTTATAGGCATGGAGTCACTTCCTGACCTTTTTGGGAAATGCGCTGATCCTGCCGGTCTGCAGGCAGGATATCAGATGAGTCCTCATCAACCGATGCCGGAACTCTGCTCTGGGTTCACCGCCATCTGCTATAAGCTCGTAGGCAAACGCTATGGCGAATAAGCCACAGTCATAGCTGTTCCTCTGCTGATCCACATCGATAAATGTCAGATGTTTCAGGGGCTCTTCGACCACTTCACTGTACAGGTTGATAATCTGCTCACAGATGGACGGAGTCAGATTTCCGGAGTTGATGCTGTCGGCCACAAAGATTTGGCCATTTTTGTAGCAGGTGGTCAGCCAGTGCACCCTCTCCTCATCATAGTGGATTTGTACAGCATTCTTCAGTACACTGTACCCTGGCACTAGAAGAGCGCAGGGGGGCTGCAGGCCATCAAAACCCTCAAACTGACTCTGCAGCAGGTCCTGGGCCATCATGACGATCTCATCATCCAGGAAGCCTTCCTCCCCTTTGCTCAGCAGGATGGTTAACTGCTCTGGAGACAGGATGTCCTCCTGTTTCCCGATATCGGGCATCTCCACTTGTGGGGTCTCCATCTCCGGGGTTACCTCTCTCAGTAGATCAGAAAGGTTTTCTGTAGCAGCTCTCTTGGCCGGTGGCAGCATCTTGGGCTGACTGTCCTCGGAGGTTGGTGCTTTTCTTTTTAGATTGTCCCGGGGTCTTGTTTGTAGCAGCCCCTCGTGTGCACCTTGTGCACATTCTGGATCGGCAAGATCCTCTCCACTTTCTGCAATGCTGGCAGTGGATTCAGTATCACCTACTATGTAGGTTGGGCTCTTCTCACCGCTGTCTTGGCTGATGACTTGGTCTTTACGTCTGGTTATAGCAACTGACCTGAAGCGCCTGACTGCTGTAATGGTGGCAGATTTCGTGACCAGGAAGGAATCCTGCAGCAGTGTTCTCCAATTGCGATGGGATTTCCTGAATCGGGTCAGAAGGCTAAAGCCAATTGACTTGCAGGAAGAGAGAGCCTTGACCAGCAGCCGCTGGCCATAACGGGGACGTCCATGAATCCTCATGATGGCGTCGCTTTCTTTCTCCTTCTTTCTCCTTTTATTCCTTTAGCTTTGTGTATCCAATAAAGAGTCACACAAAAGACAGCCCCGGCTCTGCGCTCAGGCATTCTATACACTTTACTCCCATTGTGATGTCATAGAGCCGATGATGACACCAGAGTTCCATGTAGATCGTGACATCACCGCCATGTAGATGATGACCTCACAGCTCCAGGCCCAGCTGCTAAGGGCTCCCCAGTAAGATTGATGGTGACTCTACAGCTACATGCAGTTATTTTCTAACCCTTGTTCACACATTTTCAGCCGCATTCTCCATATATTGGAATGAGGAGGTGCGTCTGTGTGTAGCCAAATCTCCACCGACGTATATAGAGATTGCAATAGGGGGGTATTGGTGGTTTATGGCACTTGCTGTAAAGAGTAAGTGCACAATATGACCCATGTTACATGTAGTTTTACCAGAAAGGTTTGCAATTGAACTTGTTAAAGGCGTCATGTTTTTACAGTATGTTCACACGTTGCGTTTTTGCTGCTGTTTTTTTCTGCAGCCAAAACTTGATGTCTTGATAGTAAAAAAGCTGCAGACAAAAAACAGTTTTTTATTGCGTCTTTTTGCTGCGTTCTTCAGGATCCCAAAGTTCAGCTTTGCTTCCACCATACAAGCATGAGCAATGCAAGGTGTTAGGCCACCAACAACAGACGGATGTGACACCAGAAAACATTTTGGGGAAAAGGGGCAATTTGATAAATTATTTAGTGGAACAAGATTTTTATGTCTGAAAAACTAGTGACTATTCATGAAAAAATACACAATTGGAAGTGTAAAAACAGCTAGGGGAATTGGTCAGTCATAGTTTACCCAAGACTTGGCGGTGCATTGAGATATCAGGTATTGTTTCCTTTTACACATATCACTAATTTAATTAAAATGTACTAATCCTATCTGCCATCTCGGGTGATGAAACCAAGACATTTAGGTTTAAATGCGGGAAAATCACAGAAATAAATGGGTTTCACGTCCAGCCATACCTGTGTTTTTTTTGTTTTTTGTTTTTTTTTTCACTAAAAGCGCTGCAAGAACTGTTGGCAACGTTTTCTGCTGCATTTCTGCTGCTTTTTTGCACTTACTTGTAACTTTCTATGAGTGAAAGAATTAACATGCATCAGTTTTCCAATTCAGTCAGGAAGAGTAAAACAAAAAATAAGCGTGAACCTGAGATTTCTGAAATCTCCTAGCTTTTGCCGACATTGTAAAAAGCAGCTTTTAATTTGCATAAAAACACAATGTGTGAACATAGCCTTAGGCTGCACTCACATGCTGCTTTCTCTAATCCCCTCCAGGACAGCACCAACAGGAGGTTGCCTCCCCATCCTAATTAGGGACAGGAACCAAGAGGTTAAATAGCCCTTCCCTTCCCTCTAACCTCAGTGTTTTTCTTGTCCCTAAGGGATGAAGAGGTTTCCTTCTGGTGCGGCTGTGGCCGGCAATCTACTTCCCCAAAAATCAGTACCTTTCAGCCGGGTAGCCGTGGATCGATCGCCCTGTGCCTTCCTTCCATGTCCGCTGCTCTTTCCTCCCGGCGGGACAGCACCTTCCTCCAGAGCTCATTCAATGCTGGATGGTGAGAAGATATTGGCTGGGGGCCTCCTGTAGCTCCCCAGCCAGTTGCGATGTCTCCCCCTCTCCCTGAGCGCAACACTCTCCTCCGGTGTATAGCTGGCCGCATGGAGAGCTCATAGGAAGTGACGCGCGCCGGTCCATTCAATGGCCGCGTCGTCACTTCTGGTTGCGTTCCAGGGTGGAATGCACTGCCATTTTGGAAATTTGAAATTTCAATTAAAAAAGTGCAATAATCAGGATTGGTGGACCTGATATCAGGAGAGGGGGGGGCCTCATCCTATTGGATGAGGACAGCGCTGGATCTCAGTTCCTGTATAAAAGGACCCTGATGGAAGACACCATAAGGAAGGACTGAGGTTCTAAAGATGGATGTGTCTGCCCCTAAAGCTGCATCTGCAGAGCCCAGCACAAACTCTGGCCCAGTGAGTATGTCTGGTATGGGTAAGTCCGTCTCGGTGCAGGATCCATTCTTATGTTTTCCCCACCGCCAGGAGGAGCTGAACGATCACGAGTGCACCCTGCTGCTCCTTTCTGAATCTATGGATCGGCGATCTTTGTCCGTGCCGTGGACTTGGTATGTAGTGTCGGAGTGCATGTGTGACCAGTATGCTCCTCCTGGCGGTGGTCTTGCAGCCATTGAAGGGCAAAGGGCATGTGCGACTGGCCCCTCTGTTAACTCCTCCTGGCGGAGGCAGGGTGCATGTGTGGCTGACTGCTCTGTTAACTCCTCCTGACTTAGGCTGGGGGCATATGTGACCGGCCCCTCTGTTAACTCCTCCTGGCGGAGGCAGGGTGCATGTATGACCGGCCGCTCTGTTAACTCCTCCTGACTTAGGCAGGGGGCATATGTGACCGGCCCCTCTGTTAACTCCTCCTGGCAGAGGCAGGGTGCATGTATGACCGGCCGCTCTGTTAACTCCTCCTGGTGGTGGTCTTCTGGCTACAGGAATACTGAGGGCGCCAGTGGTGGTATCCGCTGCATACGTTATGATTGATCTCGTCTCTTCCAATCATCATCTAATTCACCAGATTTTTAATATACCGTATATACTCGAGTATAAGCCGAGTTTTTCAGCACATTTTTTGTTCTGATAAAGCCCCTCTCTGCTTATACTCTGGTATATACTCGAGTATATAGAAATTCTGGTGGTGTGTAGTGGTGGGGCAGGTTGTGACGGTGGAGGAGCGGGGCACACGCTGTAGCCGCTGCTGCAGCTACCACGTGTGCCCGCTGCTAAAGAGAAATTAATATTCCCTCTTCTCCACTCCCATGGAGAAGGATGAATATTCATTCTCTTTAGTAGCGGGCACAGAGAAGCGTTGAGCCGCAGTTCCTGCTGACAGTGCCCGCTACTAAAGAGAGTGCATATTCACTCTTCTCCACGCCCATAGTCCCGGCGTGGAGAGGAGTGAATGTGCCAGCAGCTCAGCGTCTGAGAGCGCATGGCAGTGACGTCATGCGCTGCTCAGATGCTGACATGAGCTGCTGCAGCAGAAAAGGAAGCAGAGCAGAGGTGAGGAAGGAAGGTGAGTATAAGGGTATGTGCACATGGGCGTTATTGGCAGCGCTTTGAACGCTGTGTACTTTATTGGGGATTGGGGATGAGGGGGCATGCATACCAGAATTGGGGGGTGAGGGGTGGCATGCATACCAGAATTGGGGGGTGAGGGGTGCCATACATACCAGAATTGGGGGATGAGGGGTGCCATACATACCAGAATTGGGGGATGAGGGGTGCCATACATACCAGAATTGGGGGATGAGGGGTGCCATACATACCAGAATTGGGGATGAGGGGTGCCATATATACCAGGATTGGGGGATGAGGGCTGCCATTCATACCAGGATTGGGGATGAGGGGGCATGCATATCAGAATTGGGGGATGAGGGGTGCCATACATACCAGAATTGGGGGATGAGGGGTGCCATACATACCAGAATTGGGGGATGAGGGGTGCCATACATACCAGAATTGGGGGATGAGGGGTGCCATACATACCAGAATTGGGGGATGAGGGGTGCCATACATACCAGAATTGGGGGATGAGGGGTGCCATACATACCAGAATTGGGGGATGAGGGGTGCCATACATACCAGAATTGGGGGATGAGGGGTGCCATACATACCAGAATTGGGGGATGAGGGGTGCCATAAATACCAGGATTGGGGATGAGGGGTGCCATGCGTACCAGGATTGGGGATGAGGGGGCCATGCGTACCAGGATTGGGGATAAGGGGGCCTCCTCAGGACCAAGGGGTGAGACGCTGCTTCTCGAGAGGCCCTGACCTCCTCAAGACGAGGGGGTGAGATGCTGCTTCTCGAGAGGCCCCAACCTCCTTAAGACGAGGGGGTAAGACACTGCTTCTCGAGCCCCAACCTCCTTAAGACGAGGGGGTAAGACACTGCTTCTCGAGCCCCAACCTCCTTAAAACGAGGGGGTAAGATGCTGCTTCTCGAGAGACCCCCGACCACTTCAGGAAGAGGGGGTGAGACGCAGTGAAGACCTGCTACAGTATTTATTGTACAAGAATGAAGTATGAAAATTGTACAAAGTACCTTCGTCCTCGTCCTCGCTGGACTCGCTGACGTGCACGCTCACAGCCGTGTTTGGGGAGTCTGTCCATTCAAAGTAAACCCCAAAACCAATGTCAAAGTTATCTGTGGCAAACTCCCAGAAAAGATAGGAGCCTTCCTCGTATGTGGGGACCCGGACTGTGACCATCTCTCCTCTTCCGACGGTGATGACTGAGTCCGCGTCCTGCCGGATCTTCTCTTTGAAGTCTTTAATTTGGGGTCTTGTCCACGTGGATGGGGCAGCAATGACCGGCGTGGACTCTGTAGAGAGAAGGAAGTGGAAAAATAATGAGCAAACATAAACCATTAGCCAATGTCCAGGTATCGTCTGATTGTCCACCCAACAGACCCCAACCCCACTGAGGTCAATAGGACGCACCTTTAGGCCCGTTCTCCAGCAGGTCTTCCAGCGGGGTCGGCCTCCAGTTCTTTCTCAGCATTGTCTATGTGTGGGTGGGTTTGTCCATTGACCGAGGGGGCTTCTCCGGAGCCGGTGATGCTTCCCATGTTCATCTTGGATGGAGAACTGACAGGGGAGCTGGTTCCAGCCGAAAGTGCCTCCTGCTGTTTCTGTAAGGCCGAGAGGGTAAGGAGAGGGTAACACCACGTCATTTATGAGCATTCTTCATTTCTTGTATGCTGCGAAGCAAAACTGCAGTGTAAAGCATGAGGGGAAGAACAAAGAAGCTTAACTTCTAATGAGGCAGCGTTTCAGACAACCACAGGCTCCAATAGACGCTGCACACAAATCCCACTGTCTTCCACTTATAAACGCTGCATCTAATCAACCAGCTACTCAGCGCACCGCCATCATCAAGAGCAAGACTCAGCCGCGCAATTTTTTTCTTACTAAAAACAATTAGTTAATTAGTTCAGGTTCCAGGGAGCGTAAAGTGCAGGGTTTATTTTCTACATCAAAACCCGCAATAGCAATCTACTCTGATTATCGTATTTTTACAGCTGTTTTTACCCCATTTATTGTTGAAGATCTGAAGGTTTTATTAATTCTGTACAAGAAGCGAGGGCATTTTTTCATGCATTTTTTCGACTCCACAGGAAAAAATAAACAAACCAAAAAAACACAAATTTCAGCAACGTCTTTAGATGCACAGCGGTCAGGAGTTTTCCGGGAAGCACAAGAAGTTTGCTCTAACTTTTAAACCAGTGTTTCCAAAACTCCTGTCCTCACGGCCCCCACAGGTCATGTTTCAGGATCTCCTTCGTATTACACAGGTGAGAGAATTCCTGATGCCTTGATAGTATTACACAGGTGATGGAAATACTAAGGAAATCCTGAAAACATGACCTATGGGGGCCGTGAGGACTGGAGTTTGGGAAACACCGTTTTAAACACAGGGGATTTTCTGCAAAACAAACCAAACCCTGCAGCATTTATGCTACGTGGGAACATGGTCCGACAGGTAAATGCAGCTCAGAGCAGCGAGGCTCGGGGGTCTGTGCGCTGCGTCTACCTGTTGCTGAGCGAGCTGCACTTGGTACAGCTGCTGCATGTACTGCTGGTAGTGCTGTTCCTGCAGCTGCCGGATCAGGAGCTGCTGTTGCTCGAAGTTCCCCGGGTACTGCTGCGCTGCGTACTGCTGAAACTGCACCGCTGTCTGCGAGTTCAGGGCGGCCATGATCTGCTGCCTGCAAAAAAAAAATAGAATTAAGATTTGAAACACAAATGCACGGTCCTGCCCTAATGACTGCTGCACCCACCATTGCCTGTGGCCGGCAGAGCTTTAGTAATTTTCCATTAAAATGAATGTGACAGGGCTCCGTGGACCCCATTGTTGGTGACCCCAGCGCATGTACCCTCCAACCGGTCACCAGCATTGCATACAACAGACTGCTCCTTGCACTATGGCTCATACTACGAGGGTCCTGAATGAGTGACCCACCCAAAAATATCCTTTAAGAAAGATGAGTGACTTCCGATGGGAGTACTTACTTCTGCTGTTCCATTCTACACCGTTCATCCTCCGCTCGCATCCTCTCTTCCTCCTCTCTCCGCAGCCTCTGCTCCTCTTCTTTCCTCCGCTTCTCCTCCTCTCGCAGCAGCCGCTGCCGCTCCTCCTCTTCCGGCCATCTCCGCTCCTCCTCTTCTCTCCTGTAAAGTCAGCAGATGACGCTTTACACTGAACTATGTCGGACATGATTTTTGCAGCAGCGTCAACCGTTCTCACTTCCTGGGACTTAAAGCAGAAGTCCGGTCCATGATCCCTCCGGTCTTACATACCGACTGCTCCGTAAATCCATAATCACCGACTCCAGCTACAGTGGTGGCCAAAAGTATTGGCACCCCTGCAATTCTGTCAGATAATACTCCGTTTCTTCCTGAAAATGATTGCAATCACAAATTCTTTGGTATTATTATCTTCATTTAATTTGTCTTCAATGAAAAAACACAAAAAGAATTGTCCTAAAGCCAAATTGGATACAATTCCACACCCAACCTAAAAAAGGGGGTGGACAAAAGTATTGGCACTGTTTGAAAAATCATGTGATGCTTCTCTAATACGTGTAATTAACAGCACCTGTAACTTACCTGTGGCACCTAACAGGTGTTGGCAATAACTAAATCACACTTGCAGCCAGTTAACATGGATTAAAGTTGACTCAACCTCTGTCCTGTGTCCTTGTGTGTACCACATTGAGCATGGAGAAAAGAAAGAAGACCAAAGAACTGTCTGAGGACTTGAGAAACCAAGTTGTGAGGAAGCATGAGCAATCTCAAGGCTACAAGTCCATCTCCAAAGACCTGAATGTTCCTGTGTCTTCCGTGCGCAGTGTCATCAAGAAGTTTAAAGCCCATGGCACTCTGACAGAATTGCAGGGGTGCCAATACTTTTGGCCACCACTGTATACTGCAATTTGTACTGGAGTAGAAGGTAACCTGAAAGATGCCTCATGTCCTGTCAGTCTCATACTGCTGTTTTGTCCCCCATGCTTTACACTGCAGGTTGGATTCTATGTATTGAACTTAGTCAAAGTTTAAGAACTCCTGCGGCTTTAAGTTAGTGATATGATAGGGATTTGATACCACTTAAGGCAGTTGGAAATTTTACAAAATTGACCCATAAAAAACAAATATTTCTCGCCTGATGACTCCTTCACTTCTCCCGTGCTCACACTCTGGCGGCCATCACTTTTTTTCCTGCAGCGATGATGTTGTATATAATCCATGTGACTGCTGCAGTCGATCACTGGTTTCTACGGTCTCATGCTGTACTTGCCAGTGATTGGCTGCAGGAAACAGAAAGCTCCTTTAAACTAACAGACAACCCCTTTAAGTGTGGAAAAACGTGACCCAGATGTCGATCATCATCTATCTTGTGAGATAGCGACTGCTGTTAACCTCTGCTATAGACTGGAGCGGAAAGATTTGCAGGACCCTGGTCCGGCATCCATAGAAAACCGCTGCAAACCATCTCCTATCTATCAGCATCACCAGCGCCTCTTCTGGTAGAGTTGGGTGGGTTCACTGCACAATCTGCAGAGCGGTCCCTTTAAGAACGTCTCCAGTAACTATTAGTGCTGGAGTTGTTTTCAGGTACCTGTCTGCAGGTTGTGCGTCACCTTGCTGCTCAGCCCCATTCACTTTAATAGAACTGAGCTGCAATACCAGGCACAGCCTGTGGACACGTGTGGCGCTGTTTCGGGAGGAAACCAGCAGTTACCGTGCAGCACCGATGCCGGATGTACGGATTGTAGGGATTAGTACCTTTTTCTCTCCTGCTCTTCTTTCTCTATTTTATGGGATGTGACGTATGTGGAGAAGAGGTGGCAGCATCTGTTCAGGAGGGTGACAAACTCCGTCATGGCTTCCTGCTTGCTTAGGTTGCCCAGGGCCGTCCATTCTTTCCTGTGAGAAAGACGACAGTGTGTGAACGACGCTCAGAGGGAGCAAAGGCTTCTATGAAGAGGTTAAAAACGCATCGTCGCTCAGTTTTATGCAAGAAACAGTCTGCAGTTTTCTATTAAACTTTGCATTTCAATTCCTATTTTTTTTTTTGGACACATCAGATCGATGCATGCCCATGATGGAAAATCTGTTGCCGTTTTGCGTACACAGCTCCCATAAATGCTCATGGTAATGAGGTTCACCCTGCAGTCCCTGACTGCTACTTTAGTGGTGAAAAATATACAATGGCAGGATCAGACTACATATGTAGTGTAGTCTGTAACCATGGAGACACACAGATCTGCATCAGTGCTGTGTATACAAAACGATAAGAAAGCGTTAGGCTATTTACAAAGTGGCTACCTTTTTTATAGGAATGTGATACACAAACAAAGCACACGACGTTCGTTACCTCCTATCGTTGCCCAGGACATCGAAGAAGCCGACTTCGGGGCACGTGTCGGGGTTGTACGGTCCCAGGAGGACTTGTTTGTGCAGAGCCACCAGCCTCAGCTTCTCCTCGTAGGTTGGATGGAAAGCCTTCCCGTCCTTCTCTGTAAAAAAATACAGAAGGAAAATGGTTAGGAGACCCATCACATGTACCAAACTGCGTGTGCCGCCATATAATGCTCCACAAAAACTGTAATAAGACAGTGATAGGACCACTAAAGCCACCTGACCCCAGTGTGCAGTAATCAGACCCTGCAATACTGAGTAATATCTGTGCACAACACATAATACAATCCACTTTCCAGTAATTGGACCCAGAACGATAAAATTAAATTCTTACAGGGTGATTCCTTAAATACCTTGTAAAAGTCCCTGAGCTCCTCCGATTCTGCAGCTCTTTTCCGTTTTTTGCTGCGTCGCTCCATTGCAGAGATATTCACATTTGCGTTTTTTGGAGCGCTGCATGTGAAATCTCTGCTTGTAGTGCAACGGGCTGTTTCTTCTCTGCTTCCACAGATCAGGAGAAGATCTAGTAGTCGAGCATGTGATCATTGGCAGCGTCTTGGAGGGAGGGGTGAAAGTGCGCACTCCCAAATAAGACTAAAAAAATGCAAAGTTGTACTGCAAAGCAGAGATTTCACATACTGCACTCCGAAAGCAACAAATGTGAGTATCTCTGCAATGGAGCGACGCAGTGCAAAACGGCAGAAAAGCAGCAGGGTTCAGGAGGGCTCAGGGGTTTTTACCAGATATGTAACTAAATTTTTTGAGGCCGAGTGACAAAACCAAAAATATTTTTATATGCATCTCCAAAAGTACAGCCTAGTTTCCCTGCAGCCACATTAAATGTTGTGATACTGTACTTTGTGCCAAATGATAAAGGCAGCTCAGCTAAACCTGACTGTATTAATACAGTAGCCACCAAAAGTTTAGCATTTTTTTTTTAAATTGTGATTGCTTCTGTTTGGTTGTTGTGAGGCCATTTTTCTGGTGATTTTAGTTAACTGGAAGCAAATGATTGTCAGCTATCAGGACAAAAATTGTGTTGGACATTGTTTTATCCCTTTATGTGTTAGTTTTCAACATTTGCTGGAACAAATGTTTTGCATATTTTGTTATGGGCAGTCGAATTTTGCCTAAATTTTTTTTTTTTGCGTTTTTAGGTTAAAAACATGGCAGAGACAAAGCCAAATTTATCACCAGATGTCAGGAAGCTTATTATTCTGGGAGTGAAGTCAGGGAAAAGCCATAAAGAGGCAGCTATGGAATTCACCTGTTCTCAGAGTCAAGTGTCAGATATATTAAAGAAAGAAAAAGAAGGTTCTGGAACAGCCGGCAAACCTAGAAGTGGACGACCAAGGAGAACTTCCTCCAGAGTTGATCACATTATAAAGAAAAAGTCAGTATCTGATGTCCACAAAATGAACAAAGAATATGGGGTCAAAGTGAGTCGCGACGACTAAGCAGTAGGGCTGAATGCACGAGTTCCAGTCAAGAAGCCTTTCATCTCTGCAAAGAACCGGAAGGTCCGACTTGTGTTTGCCAAAGAACACAGCCAACGGAAAGAGACAGATTGGTCTAAGGTGTTGGGGTCGGATGAATCCAAGTTCAATCTGTTTGGTAGTGATGGCAGCACTGTATATACTGCAGAATTGGAAAACGTAATGATGTAAGGTACCAAACGCCTACAGTGAAACATGGTGGTGGCAATCTCATGGTTTTGGGCTGCTTTTCTGCATCGGCCATTGGCATAGAATTGATGGAAATATGAATGCTACCATGAACAAGGATACAGTTGTGCTCAAAAGTTTACATACCCCGGCAGAATTTTTCCTTTCTTGGTCTTGTTTCAGAGAATATGAATGAGAACAAAAAAACTTTTTCTCCACTCATGGTTATTGGTTGGGTGAAGCCATTTATTGTCAAACTACTGTGTTTTCTCTTTTTAAATCTTAATGGCAACCAAAAACATCCAAATGACCCTGATCAAAAGTTCACATACCCTGGTGATTTTGGCCTGATAACATGCACAGAATTTGACACAAATGGGATTGAATCAGGGCCGGCGTCAGCAAATGGAACGAAGCAAGATCCCTCAAGATGTCTTGAATACCCGAGTGGCTTCAATGCGGTGCGGCAGGAACTAAAGCAAGAGGTTATGTTACAAAATACTAAGTTATGGCATTGTAAAGAATGAATTACTCTCTATGTTGTGATCAATAAATAGTAGATGCAAAACTTTTGGCCGTCAGTTTTCTTTAATTAAAAGACCATTCCTATATTCAAAAGCATTTTGGTTACAATTAAGGTCTTGTATGATGACAACTTCATGCACTTTCAATTCCTCACCAGGGAAATGGCATCACAACAACCAGACAGAAGTCATCACATTTTAAAAAAAAAAAAAGCAAAACTTTTGGACTCTATTGTATAATCTATATGTGCGCTGTATCGGCCATAGTATCAGAGATAATGCGGTGTCTGACTATCTGTATGATCTGAATCTAAGTGAAGGAGGCAGGAAACATTTCCGCAAGAACGGTCCAGTCACGCTAAAATTCACAACGGAACTTTAATCATTGCAAAATGGAATTTTCTGAACTTTCTAACACTGTTTCAAATGCTTCACATTTCTAGATCTCTGCTTTCCGGCAGTGAATGAAGACTCGTTCTGACCAAATACTTTTCACACTGGTACATTCTTACAGATCTTATCCTGGTACAATATATCAATACAGAAGGAAGAGGCTCAGTCTGATGGTTTAGAACAGATACAACTGTAGCAAACTCCCAGCTATTATTATTATTTATTTATATAGCGCCGTTGATTCCATGGCGCTGTACATAAGGGGTTACATACCAAGTAAAAATATCACTTACAGTAAACAAACTAACAATGATAGACTGGTAGAGAGGGAGGAGGACCCTGCCCTTGCGGGCTTACATTCTACAGGAGTGGGGAGGAGACAATAGGTTGGGGGTTGCAGTAGCTCCGGTGTTGTTGAGGAGGCAGCGGGGTCATTGCAGGCTGTAAGCTTTCTTGAAGAGATGGGTTTTCAGGTTCCGTCTGAAGGATCCGGATGTGGAGGATAATCGGACGTGTTGAGGCACAGAATTCCAGAGGATGGGGTATATTCGGGAGGAATCTTGGAGGTGATTGCGTGAGGAACGGATAAGTGTGGAGGAGAGAAGGAGGTCTTGGGAGGACTGGAGGTTACGTGAGGGAATATATCGGGAGATTAGTTCAGAGATATACGGAGGAGAGAGGTTATGGATGGCTTTGTAGGTCAGTGTTAGTAGTTTGAACTGGATATGCTGGGGGAATGGGAGCCAGTGAAGCAATTTGCAAAGGGGCTTAGCAGAGGAGTAGCGAGGCGAGAGATGAACAAGTCGTGCAGCAGAGTTGAGGATAGACTGGAGGAGTGCGAGAGTGTTAGCAGGGAGGCCACAGAGGAGGATGTTGCAATAGTCGAGGCGGGAGATGATGAGGGCGTGCACAAGCAGTTTAGTAGAGTTAGGGTTGAGGAAAGGACGGATTCTGGAAATATTTTTGAGCTGGAGGCGACAAGTGGTGGTGAGAGCTTGGATGTGGGGTTTGAAGGACAGGGCGGAGTCAAGGGTTACTCCGAGGCAGCAGAATGTCGGTACAGCGGAAAGAGTGATGTCATTTATTGTGATAGAATGATCAGGTGGGAAGGATATGCAAGGTGGTGGAAAGATAATGAGTTCAGTTTTGTCCACATTGAGCTTGAGGTAGCGGGAGGAGAAGAAGGAGGATATGGCTGATAGACATGCTGGGATTCTGGACAGCAGAGAGGTGACGTCTGGGCCAGAGAGGTAGATCTGGGTGTCGTCAGCGTACAGATGGTACTGGAAGCCATAGGATTTTATCAGCTGTCCCAGGCCAAGGGTATAGATTGAGAAGAGTAGGGAGTCCTAGGACAGAGCCTTGAGGGACTCCAACAGAGAGGGGGCAGGGTGAGGAGGTAGCGTGGGAGTGGGAGACGCTAAATGTGCGGTTAGAAAGGTATGAGGAGATCCAGGATAGGGCAAGGTCTTTGACGCCAAAGGAAGAGAGGATCTGTAGTAGGAGGCAGTGGTGTATCGAAAGCAGAGGACAGGTCAAGAAGAAGGAGTACAGAGAATTGTCTGTTAGCTTTGGCTGTGAGCAGGTCATTAGTAATTTTGGTAAGGGCAGTTTCGGTGGAATGGTGGGGGCGGAAGCCGGATTGTCGGTTGTCGAAGAGAGAGTTAGATGAAAAGTGGGAGGAAAGTTTGGCGTGAACGTGTTGCTCAAGGAGTTTGGAGGCAAATGGGAGCAGCGATATGGGGCGATTGCTGGACAGGGCGGATGGGTTGAGGGATGGCTTTTTGAGGATGGGCGTGATTGTGGCATGTTTGAAGGCAGCAGGGAAAGTACCAGAGGATAGTGATAGGTTGAAGAGATTGGTTAGGGATGAGACGAGTGTGGGGGTGAGATTGGGGAGGAGGTGGGATGGGATGTGGTCGAGTGCACATGTGGTGAGGTGTGATTTGGAGAGGAGATGAGTAAGGTCTCTTTCCGTGATGTTGGGAAGGGAGGTTATGGAGTTAGGGAAATGGTGTGGAAAACAAAGGGGTTGTGGTGGTCGGACAGTGAAGACTTGTCGTGTTTGGTCAATCTTGTTTTTGAAGTGTGTGGCAAACTCCTCGGCGGAGATGAGGGAGGTCGTAGGGGGCAGTGAAGGGTGGAGGAGAGAGTTAAAAGTGTTGAATAGCTGTTTGGGGTTGTAGGATAGGGAGGATATGAGGGTTGTGAAGTAGGCCTGTTTAGCAGAGGTGAGTGCTGAGTTGAATGCGAGCGTTGCTTGTTTGAATGCAGTGAAGTCTTCTTGAGTATGTGTTTTCTTCCAACGCCGCTCCGCAACCCTGGACGCTTGTCGAAGCTGTTTAGTGAGGTTGTTGTGCCAGGGTTGCCTGTTGGCTCGTCGCGCTCTGCCATGCATAAGAGGGGCGACCGAGTCAATAGTTGATGCGAGAGTGGCATTGTAGAAAGCAGTGGCGCTGTCTGTGTCATGGAGTGAGGATATGGATGTCAGTGGTAGAACAGAGTCAGAGAGTGTGTGAGTGTCTAGATGTGCAAGGTTTCTGCGGGCGTGTGCTAGCTGCCGGACATGGGTGACAGGTGAGGAGGACAGGGATCAGAAGGCGAGTAGATCGTGGTCAGATAGGGGTAGGGGGAGGTTTTGAGGTTAGATAGGGAGCAGAGTCGGGTGAAGATGAGGTCTAGTGTGTGTCCGTCTGTGTGGGTGGCTGAGGAGGACCACTGAGTAAGTCCAAAGGATGAAGTAAGCGACGACAAGAGTTTTGATGCTGCTGACTGGCGAGTGTCAGTGGGGATGTTGAAATCGCCCATGATGATTGTGGGAATGTCATCAGAGAGAAAGTAAAGAAGCCAGGTGGAGAATTGGTCGATAAAGGCAGTGATCGGGCCCGGGGGTCGGTATATGACAGCCACTTGGAGGTTGGAGGGAGAGTAAATGCGGACAGAGTGGACTTCAAAAGAAGGGAGAATAAGGGAGGGAAGAGGAGGAGTAGGGCTAAAGGTGCAATTGTTAGAGAGGAGAAGACCCACTCCTTCACCATGTCTGTTTCCAGGGCGAGGAATGTGGGTGAAGTGGAGGCCACCGTAACACAGCGCAGCAGGGGAGGCAGTGTCAGAGGGTGTTAGCCATGTCTCTGTGATGGCCAGGAAGGAGAGATGACGAGAGGTAAAGAGGTCGTGGACAAAATGGAGCTTGTTGCAGACAGAGCGTGCATTCCACAGTGCTCCAGAGAGAGGGAGCAGCGGGGTGGGCGTCAGGGGGACCGGTTTTGCATAGGAGGGGTTGCGGTAGTTTGCAGTTGGTTTGGTGTGACAGGTGGGGGAGTTGGTGGAGGGTGCAAGCTGTGGGGGTCCAGAATTGGGAGATATGTCGCCAGCAGTGAGGAGAAGCAGAGAGAGGGAGAGCAGGTGGGAGAAAGAGAGTGTCCGGCTTGTTTTATGTTTTGGGAGGATTGATCTGAGGTTGAGGAGCAGGTCTGCGGATGAGGTTAGGTGGGGAGGAAGGAGGGAAGGAGAGATGATGATTTGGTTAGAGGGTGCTGGGGTGAGGGGATAGCGAAGGAGAGTGAGGATTAGGGGGGCAAAAACAGTAAAAGCATATGTAAGCATGTTGAAAGTGTAAGGGAGAATGAGAAAGAGAATCTAAGTACAAGTAGTAAATAGTTCTTTGTACCTTCTGGTCACTTCTGGCCCATTTCAGGCCTATTTAATTTCTAGCCCCTTAAAAAGCGACCCTTTGTCTATGCCAGACCTGGCTCTCTTGATCTATGAGAAGGACAAAGTCAGCGTAAAAGTCAACCTGCAGAAAATAGAACTAGAGTTATTGCCTCCAATTTTTTGTGTCCTCTCCAAAATAAAAAAGGGAATAAAAAGGAATTTTGTGTATTAGCTAGTTAGCTCGACTCTATATAAAAAAAAATGTACAAAATGTTTCACATTGATAAAGAATTTAGAGATCACAAAATGTAAAATACAGATTTTGAATAAAAAAAAAAATAATTGTTAAAACCATTTCTGACTAATTTGCTCTTTATTATGGCCTAAATCCAGAAAACGAGCAGAGGAGCGATTATCTTTCAGTGTAAATACAACTTTAATTGGATCTCGGCAAAAAAACAAAAAGCTACAAACTATTATCACATCCGAATATTCCCACATTAATTCCTTCTGTCTCTGGGATGGACTAAACCTTCCCAACCAACCTCAGGAAATATATACAACCACATACATGGTGCACAAAATACATCTTCTACTGCCACATTAAAAGGGTTTATCAGAATTTCATACAATTTGCCCAACACACGAAAATTCATATGTAAAAGAAGACAACTACTATAATACTGCCGCTATGTACAAGAATACAACTACTATAATACGGCTCCTATGTACAAGAATATAACTACTATAATACGGCTCCTATGTACAAGAGTATAACTACTATAATACTGCCCCTATGCACAAGAATACAAATACTATAATACAGCTCCTATGTACAAGAATATAACTACTATAATACTGCCCCCTATGTACAAGAATACAAATACTATAATACAGCTCCTATGTACAAGAATATAACTACTATAATACTGCTCCTATGTACAAGAATATAACTACTATAATACGGCTCTTATGTACAAGAATATAACTACTATAATACGGCTCCTATGTACAAGAGTATAACTACTATAATACTGCCCCTATGCACAAGAATACAACTACTATAATACGGCTCCTATGTACAAGAATATAACTACTATAATACTGCCCCCTATGTACAAGAATACAAATACTATAATACAGCTCCTATGTACAAGAATATAACTACTATAATACTGCCCCCTATGTACAAGAATACAAATACTATAATACAGCTCCTATGTACAAGAATATGACTACTATAATACTGCCCCCTATGTACAAGAATACAACTACTATAATACTGCTCCTATGTACAATAATATAACTACTATAATACTGCCCCCTATGTACAAGAATACAAATACTATAATACAGCTCCTATGTACAAGAATATAACTACTATAATACTGCCCCCTATGTACAAGAATACAAATACTATAATACAGCTCCTATGTACAAGAATATAACTACTATAATACTGCTCCTATGTACAAGAATATAACTACTATAATACGGCTCTTATGTACAAGAATATAACTACTATAATACGGCTCCTATGTACAAGAGTATAACTACTATAATACTGCCCCTATGCACAAGAATACAACTACTATAATACGGCTCCTATGTACAAGAATATAACTACTATAATACTGCTCCTATGTACAAGAATATAACTACTATAATACGGCTCCTATGTACAAGAATATAACTACTATAATACTGCTCCTATGTACAAGAATATAACTACTATGATACTGCTCCTATGTATAAGAATATAACTGCTATGATACTGCCCCTGTATAAGAATATAACTGCTATGATACTGCCCCTGTATAAGAATATAACTACTATAATACTGCCCCTGTATAAGAATATAACTGCTATGATACTGCCCCTGTATAAGAATATAACTGCTATGATACTGCCCCTGTATAAGAATATAACTGCTATGATACTGCCCCTGTATAAGAATATAACTGCTGTAATACTGCCCCTGTATAAGAATATAACTGCTATGATACTGCCCCTGTATAAGAATATAACTGCTATGATACTGCCCCTGTATAAGAATATAACTGCTATAATACTGCCCCTGTATAAGAATATAACTGCTATAATACTGCCCCTGTATAAGAATATAACTGCTATGATACTGCCCCTGTATAAGAATATAACTGCTATGATACTGCCCCTGTATAAGAATATAACTGCTATGATACTGCCCCTGTATAAGAATATAACTGCTATGATACTGCCCCTGTATAAGAATATAACTGCTATGATACTGCCCCTGTATAAGAATATAACTGCTATGATATTGCCCCTGTATAAGAATATAACTGCTATATACTGCCCCTGTATAAGAATATAACTGCTATAATACTGCCCCTGTATAAGAATATAACTGCTATAATACTGCCCCTGTATAAGAATATAACTGCTATAATACTGCCCCTGTATAAGAATATAACTGCTATAATACTGCCCCTGTATAAGAATATAACTGCTATATACTGCCCCTGTATAAGAATATAACTGCTATGATACTGCCCCTGTATAAGAATATAACTGCTATAATACTGCCCCTGTATAAGAATATAACTGCTATGATACTGCCCCTGTATAAGAATATAACTGCTATGATACTGGTATGAGTGGCGGTATTGCCATCATTATTTGCGCTGTTTTTCTCCTGCATTAACCCCTCCTCGTCTTAAACCTGTTTTGGGCTTAGATGAGGGCTCAGCTCTGGGCGCTTGTATGCGGTGACTTCTCTGGGTGCCACATTTCCGGGCACTTGCTCTACAATGGCCTCCCTTCTGTTCCTGTATGGCCTCCGCTGGGTGCCGCCTCACTCGCTGGGAGGAGGTCAGTTACCGGACTCTGGGCTTGGACCTGGTGCCCTGTAGGTAGCAGCTGTGACTTGGAGGACCCCTGCTATGACTGACTCCTGACAGTGTTCAGGGCCCATCCTGCCGCTATAGTGACTCGCAGACCCGGCCGTACAGGGTTACTGGGCGTTCGCCTCTGAGTGATGGAATCAGCGCGCAGACGATTATTGTCTCAGCCCGGAGCGGTGAGAGCCGGGGCCCTATAATCCGGCACATTCCAGCCGTTCATCCTAATCCGCCTACAGCGGCCGCTAATGTGCGCCCTCCAGGCAGGAGAGGAGGCGAGTCCCCACACCGGCCTCACATGGAGGCTCGCACCATGGGGATCGAAGCTTCAGCATCCCGCCCGCCGGAATAAACTGAGGCGCTTTCTTATATACCTTGCGTTTTTATTCTTCACCATTTACTTCATCAGGGAATAAAAACATTTAAATAATTGTTACGGAAAACAGCGCCACCCTGACCCATGGGTTGTATTTGGTATTACAGCTCAGGGTCCTGCAATACCGCCTGTGAGCAGATGTGGCGCTGTTTCTGTACCAGAGCAGCCATGTTTTTCCACTCTGAGCAGGGCTGTGTCCAGGAAATCTCTAACCATAGGGATCTGGTTGGAGCGGGCATTTCCCCTTTAAATGTTATGGTCACCTTTGGGGACTTTCTTTTGTATTTAAATGCATTTATTTTTGAGCCAAATATTTTTTGCAATTTGGTTCCATTCAAATTTTTTCACAGTTTGGCTTTTACAGGCCTTTTAAGTGACTGTGGAATGAGTCAACTGAGGACCTGTCAGTGAGCTCCTCTCACTGACACAAAGTTCTGCTCAGCTTTCATGTAGGCTCAGTAAAATGACAGCTTAAAAAAAAAAGCTGCAAGCTCACTGATGAATTCTCAGTTAACTCATTCTGCAGATATCAGACGCAAAAATTTTAATAAATCCCATTTTTAATAAAATCAAAATATATGCATTTAAGAAAATGTAAAAAATGCCAGGTAAGTGTGAACGATGTCTTGTAGGTGGCCAGGTGGATTGTCTGTACTTACCGTACAGGAGCTGGGAGCACTGGCTGTAGCCTCCTCCATCTCCTCGCACTTGTCTGCCGCCCTCTGTCTGTCGCTGTAGGTCATGGCGCACACGACGGCTCCGGACTCCACCAGGAACTTACACACCTGGACGTTGTTGCAGGAGACGGCGCAGTGCAGCGGGGTTCTGACAGCGACACCAAGCGGAGAAAACGACAGAAACCGCCACAGAAAACCCCCTGAAAAACTAGACCGTCTGTCCTAAATCACCCAGACCCTCGGGGGCTCAACTTTTCTATTTCTTGGGCCAAGAATTTTTTTTCTTTTTCTCCCATTGATGCAATCTGGCCGGGGGCTGAGTCACGTGCTGGCCGGGGGGGCGGGGTAGTGCTTAATAAGTGCTCTCAGGCCTCTAACAAGGGATGGGGGGTTCTGTCGACCCCTTTAATGCGAGCCGATATTCGGGGCAGCAGCCGGCGCTGTCTGCTGCGTTTACCTTCACTCCGAACTGTACGAGGAACTGGACGATCTCGGTGTGGCCGGCGCACACGGCGGTGTGGGGGGCTGTGAGACCCTCGTCGTTGGGCTGGCTGGGGTCTTCCACCTGCCGATGAGGGGGATGGAGGAGATACAACATTAGTGCTGGCAGAAATCCAGAGCGCGGGAGTCATCAGCACAATAAGCGAAGGAGCGGGACGGGCCGAGGGGACGAGCACGGTAATGAGGGGGGACGAGCGCGGTAATGAGGGGGACAAGGGCCGCATTCAGCAGAGGAAAGGAATGAGGGGGGCTTCTAATTCTACCAATCAGAGGCGGATAATATCTGGCTGCAGGACAGGAATGACATCACCGCCCAGCAGCTCTCATCACATTGCCCTCTGTTCACACCTGAGCTGTGTCCACAGTTTATAACAGAAGCAATAACTGTCATAAAGCCTCTGTAAATGGGACAGAAAATCTGCACCAAAATCTGTGCAAAACTTAACTGCAGATTTGGCCACAGATTTCACTCTTTGCAAACCATTAAATGAAATTAGCAGTGACAATCCACACTGAGAACTTGTGTGGGCGCTATATGATGTGTGTTGTAGGTGCTGTATAGCGGTAATGTGTGGGCGCTATATGATGCATGTTGTAGGTGCTGTATAGCGGTAATGTGTGGGCGCTATATGATGTGTGTTGTAGGTACTGTATAGCGGTAATGTGAGGGCACTATATGATGTGTGCTGTAGGTGCTGTATAGCGGTTATGTGTGAGCACTATATGGTGTGTGCTGTAGGTGCTGTATAGCGGTTATGTGTGAGCACTATATGGTGTGTGCTGTAGGTGCTGTATAGCGGTTATGCGTGGGCACTATATGGTGTGTGCTGTATAGCGGTTATGCGTGGGCACTATATGGTGTGTGTTGTAGGTGCTGTATAGCGGTAATGTGTGGGCACTATATGATGTGTGTTGTAGGTACTGTATAGCGGTAATGTGTGGGCACTATATGATGTGTGCTGTAGGTGCTGTATAGCGGTTATGTGTGAGCACTATATGGTGTGTGCTGTATAGCGGTTATGCGTGGGCACTATATGGTGTGTGCTGTATAGCGGTTATGCGTGGGCACTATATGGTGTGTGTTGTAGGTGCTGTATAGCGGTTATGCGTGGGCACTATATGGTGTGTGCTGTAGGTGCTGTATAGCCGTTATGTGTGGGAACTATATGGCGTGTGCTGTATAGCGGTTATGCGTGGGCGCTATATGGTGTGTGCTGTAGGCACTGTATAGCGGTAATGTGTGGGCACTATATGGTGTGTGCTGTATAGCGGTTATGCGTGGGCACTATATGGTGTGTGCTGTATAGCGGTTATGCGTGGGCACGATATGGTGTGTGCTGTATAGCGGTTATGCGTGGGCACGATATGGTGTGTGCTGTAGGTGCTGTATAGCGGTTATGCGTGGGCACGATATGGTGTGTGCTATATAGCGGTTATGCGTGGGCACTATATGGTGTGTGCTGTATAGCGGTTATGTGTGGGCACTATATGGTGTGTGCTGTATAGCGGTTATGCGTGGGCACTATATGGTGTGTGCTGTATAGCGGTTATTCGTGGGCACTATATGGTGTGTGCTGTATAGCGGTTATGCGTGGGCACTATATGGTGTGTGCTGTATAGCGGTTATGCGTGGGCACTATATGGTGTGTGCTGTATAGCGGTTATGCGTGGGCACTATATGGTGTGTGCTGTATAGCGGTTATGCGTGGGCACTATATGATGTGTGCTGTATAGCGGTTATGCGTGGGCACTATATGGTGTGTGCTGTAGGTGCTGTATAGCGGTTATGCGTGGGCACTATATGGTGTGTGCTGTAGGTGCTGTATAGCGGTTATGCGTGGGCACTATATGGTGTGTGCTCTAGGTGCTGTATAGCGGTTATGCGTGGGCACTATATGGTGTGTGCTATAGGTGCTGTATAGCGGTTATGCGTGGGCACTATATGGTGTGTGCTGTATAGCGGTTATGTGTGGGCACTATATGGTGTGTGCTGTATAGCGGTTATGCGTGGGCACTATATGGTGTGTGCTGTAGGTACTGTATAGCGGTAATGCCTGGGCACTATATGGTGTGTGCTGTAGGTGCTGTATAGCGGTTATGCGTGGGCACTATATGGTGTGTGCTGTATAGCGGTTATGCGTGGGCACTATATGGCGTGTGCTGTAGGTGCTGTATAGCGGTTATGCGTGGGCACTATATGGTGTGTGCTGTATAGCGGTTATTCGTGGGCACTATATGGTGTGTGCTGTATAGCGGTTATGCGTGGGCACTATATGGTGTGTGCTGTATAGCGGTTATGCGTGGGCACTATATGGTGTGTGCTGTATAGCGGTTATGCGTGGGCACTATATGGTGTGTGCTGTATAGCGGTTATGCGTGGGCACTATATGATGTGTGCTGTATAGCGGTTATGCGTGGGCACTATATGGTGTGTGCTGTAGGTGCTGTATAGCGGTTATGCGTGGGCACTATATGGTGTGTGCTGTAGGTGCTGTATAGCGGTTATGCGTGGGCACTATATGGTGTGTGCTCTAGGTGCTGTATAGCGGTTATGCGTGGGCACTATATGGTGTGTGCTATAGGTGCTGTATAGCGGTTATGCGTGGGCACTATATGGTGTGTGCTGTATAGCGGTTATGTGTGGGCACTATATGGTGTGTGCTGTATAGCGGTTATGCGTGGGCACTATATGGTGTGTGCTGTAGGTACTGTATAGCGGTAATGCCTGGGCACTATATGGTGTGTGCTGTAGGTGCTGTATAGCGGTTATGCGTGGGCACTATATGGTGTGTGCTGTATAGCGGTTATGCGTGGGCACTATATGGCGTGTGCTGTAGGTGCTGTATAGCGGTTATGCGTGGGCACTATATGGCGTGTGCTGTATAGCGGTTATGCGTGGGCACTATATGGCGTGTGTTGTAGGTGCTGTATAGTGGTTATGTGTGGGCACTATATGGCGTGTGTTGTAGGTGCTGTATAGCGGTTATGCGTGGGCACTATATGGCGTTTGCTGTATAGCGGTAATGCGTGGGTACTATATGGCGTGTGCTGTAGGTGCTGTATAGCGGTAATGCGTGGGCATGATATGGCGTGTGCTGTATAGCGGTTATGCGTGGGCACGATATGGCGTGTGCTGTATAGCGGTTATGCGCGGGCACGATATGGCGTGTGCTGTATAGCGGTTATGCGCGGGCACTATATGGTGTGTGCTGTAGGTGCTGTATAGCGGTTATGTGCGGGCACTATATGGTGTGTGCTGTAGGTACTGTATAGTGGTTATGCGCGGGCACTATATGGTGTGTGCTGTAGGTACTGTATAGCGGTTATGTGTGGGCACTATATGGTGTGTGCTGTAGGTACTGTATAGCGGTTATGTGGGCACTATATGGTGTGTGTTGTAGGTACTGTATAGCGGTTATGTGTGGGCACTATATGGTGTGTGTTGTAGGTACTGTATAGCGGTTATGTGTGGGCACTATATGGTGTGTGTTGTAGGTACTGTATAGCGGTTATGTGTGGGCACTATATGGTGTGTGTTGTAGGTACTGTATAGCGGTTATGTGTGGGTATGCTTTGATTTTTGCTCACGGCCCCGTCGCCTTCTTTCCTCGGCCGGCGCCCCGTCGCCTTCTCTCCTCGGCCGGCGCCCCGTCGCCTTCTCTCCTCCGGCCGCGCCCCGTCGCCTTCTCTCCTCCGGCCGCGCCCCGTCGCCTTCTCTCCTCTGCCTGCGCCCCGTCGCCTCCTCTCTTCTGCCCGCGCCCCGTCGCCTCCTCTCCTCTGCCGGCGCCCCGTCGCCTCCTCTCCTCCGGCCGCGCCCCTTCGCCTTCTCTCCTCTGCCTGCGCCGTGCCCCTTCCTCACTAATGTTATTTGCTTTCCTTAGATTTGCTTTCTGACAACATTGTGCTTTCGCTGACCCACGCTGCAGCCGCAGAGGTCGTCCTGCAGATGATCTCGGAGTGTTGCCCCCAGGTAATAATAAATACTATTAATTACAGCCCCATCTGTGACCTGAGCAGGTCCACACTAGGCTATGCCACTAGAGATCCTTGGGGACCCCGCTGGGACCCCCACAATCTTTTTTGTCACTCTTGGGCTAATGATACATGGGGTAAGAACCAGCGCCCCCCTGTCCATAGGGTGTTTGTGAAATTCTCTATATATATTTTTGTAGCTTCAGTCTTTGGACCTGAGTTGTCGTCGTCTCTCCAAGCTGACTGGTTTTGCTCATCTCTTCTACCTGACCCGGCACCTGCAGAGTCTGAACCTCTCCTATAACGAGGTACGTCGCCTCCTTGCGCAGGGATCGGGTCTGCTGCCGTCGTGACGTCTTTTCCGATTACCCCGTATATGCCATCGATCGTGGGGTACCGGTGGGTAATAGTGGCAGTCAGTGGCCTCCTGAAGACCCCCGTCCTGCCATCTCTGTACATCTGTGTTCCCAGTATAGTACAAGCGATCAAACAGTCGCAGAGTCCAGGGCAAAAATAAGTAAAAATGTATTTAAAAATGAATAAATAAACTAAAACCCATAATTTTCATTTGTCTCGCTTTTCCCAATTAAAAAATAATGAAATTCAAAAAAAAAAAAAAAAAAATTGGTAAATCGAATCCGTAAAACTCCATCCTATGAAAATATAAAGAACCCAAATTGTAAACAGTTTAAAAAAATTAAAATCAAAATAATTGAATTTTCGATCGCTGCACTTCTCAAAAATGGAATAAAAAACAATCGATCAAAATGGTATGAATAAAAATACAAAAAGACCCTCACCCAGCCCCCGCAACAGAAAAAGTTACAAGTCCCAAAAATGGAGGAATAGAAAGCCCATACTCATCCTGGGGAAAAAAAACCCAGGCCATATAGACGGAACAATAAAATGGTTTGTGGCTCTTGGAAGAAGGCGAGAAACAAACAAATCTCTGTGTTTTCTGGTGGTAGCTGGTGACGGGAACATGTTCTTTTTTAGCTTTGCAGAGTTGAAGAGCTGGATCTGATCCACAACCTGGAGCTGAGAGAGCTGTGGCTGGAGGGAAACCCTCTGCACGGGGCGGTGGAAAGCTTCTCCGCCTGCTACAGGTGCCCGCACCTCTCTGCTATCACATTATTATACAAATGCAAATCACCGATTCAATGCTTTTTTTTTTTCTTTTTTTGTGTTGCACAGATTGGTAACTTATTTTCCCACCATTGATAAACTAGTAAGTATACACCTAGGAAGACTGTAAAGCATCAACTGTATCCTAAAAAAAGGGGTATTCCCATCTCCAAGATCCTATCCCACTATGTAGTAGGTGTAATAATAATATTAGCAAATACCTCCAATTAAAATTGTAGTATTGTTCTTCTGATTAGCTATGTCGCTTACCCCATGTGCACTGCATTGTAGTAGTTTAGGTATCCATGATTACGACCACTAACAACTGTCGCTATGAGTGGTCGTGACCATAGATACCTAAGCTACTACAATGCCCTGCACATAGGGTAAGTGACATAGTGAATCAGAAGAACTATACTGTTTTCTAATTGGAGGTATTTTCGAATATTACTATTATTAGATCTACTACATATTGCGGTAGGATCTTGGAAATAGGCTGTATCTTTGCCTTTAAAAGGATAGTTCAATCTGCTGCATGGTGCGCTACCCCATGTACCCCAGCTTTATAACTTTCCCCCTGTGAGCCTTCCATCATACGAGTCACCTTTCCTGTCCTGTATTATATCCGCTGTCTCCATTCTTGCAGGACGGACAGTTTTTTAAAGAGAATCTATTTTTTGAGCCAGAAGAACCCCAACCTCTCCCACAGGCAAAGGGAAGTTGTATTCTTCTTTCACTTAACCCCTTAAGCCCCGCGGGTGGTTTGCACGTTAATGACCCGGTCAATTTTTACAATTCTGACCACTGTCACTTTATGAAGTAATTACTCTGGAACGCTTCCACGGATCCCCCTGATTCTGAGATTGTTTTTTCGTGACATATTGTGCTTCATGATTGTGTTAAAATTTCTTCGATATCACTTGCATTTATTTGTGAAAAAAACGGAAATTTGGCAAATTTTGAAAATTTAGCAATTTTCAAAATTTGAATTTTTATGCCCTTAAATCAGAGAGATATGTCACACAAAAGAGTTAATGAATAACATTTCCCACATGTCTGCTATACATCAGCACAATTTTGGAACCAAAATTTTTTTTTGTTAGGGAGCTATAAGGGTTAAAAGTTGACCAGCAATTTCTCATTTTTCCACCAAAATTTACAAAACCATTTTTTTAGGGACCACATCACATTTGAAGTCACTTTGAGAGGTCTTTATGACAGAAAATACCCAAAAGTGACACCATTCTAAAAACTGCACCCCTCAAGGTGCTCAAAACCACATTCAAGAACTTTATTAACCCTTCAGGTGCTTCACATGAATTTTTGGAATGTGGAAGAAAAAAAATGAACATTTAACTTTTTTCGCAAAAATGTTACTTTAGACCCAATTTTTTTTATTTTCGCAGGGGTAACAGGAAAAAAAGGACCCCAAAATTTGTTGTGCAATTTCCTCTGGGCACGCAGATACCCCATATGTGGGGAAAAACCACTGTTTGGGCGCACGGCAGGGCTCGGAAGTGAAGGAGCGCCATTTAACTTTTTGATTGTAAAATTTGCTTGAATAATTAGCGGATGCCATGTTGCGTTTGGAGAGCCCCTGATGTGCCTAAACAGTGGAAACCCCCCACAAGTGACCCCATTTTGGAAACTAGACCCCCCAAGGCACCTATCTAGATGCATAGTGAGCACTTGGAACCCCTAGGTGCTTCACAAATTGATTCGTAAAAATGAAAAAGTTTTTTTTTTCTCCACTTTCTAATTTTTACGAATCAATTTGTGAAGCACCTGGGGGTTCCAAGTGCTCACTATGCATCTAGATAGGTGCCTTGGGTGGTCTAGTTTCCAAAATGGAGTCACTTGTGGGGGAGCTCCAATGTTTAGGCACACGGGCTCTCCAAACGCAACATGGTGTCCGCTAACAATTTGAGCTGATTTTCCATTCAATTTGTTAGCGGACACCATGTCGCGTTTGGAGAGCCCCTGATGTGCCTAAACTGTGAAGCTCCCCCACAAGTGACGCCATTTTGGAAACTATACCCCTCAAGGATTTTATTAAGGGGTATAGTGAACATTTGGAACCCAGAGGTACGACACAGAATTTGATAACATTAGGTCATCATATTGAATAAGTTGTCATTACTCTTGAGCGCAAGTGCTCGCTACTTGAGTTTGCATCGGGTACTCAGGTATGCACCATGTATCACGGGTGCTCAAGTGAAATGCTCGAGTCCCCGCCCGCATGTTTCACGGTTATTAGACACCCCAAAAAACCATGCGGGGATCGCTCGTGCATGGCAGGCCATCCCCGCGAGGTTTTTTTGGCCGTGAAGCATATTGGACGGAGACTCGAGCACCCGCAATACTCAGTGCATACCCGAGCAACCGATGCAAACTCAAGTAGCGAGCACTTGCGTTCAACACTAGTCGCCATATCGTCATCTTCTTTTTTTTTTTTTTTGTTTTTTTTTTTTTACTTTTGAAAAAAAAAAAAACATCCCCAGCCCTAGCGTTTATTTTTTACGCCGTTCCTCGTGCGGTATAAGTGATGAGATTACTTTATTCTTCGGGTCGGTGCGATTACAGCAATACCAGAATCATATCGGGTTTTTATGATTGACAGCTGTCACACACTAAAAAACACATATTTTGTAAAATCTAGTTTTTGCATCGCCATATTTTGGCCGACAGAGTCATGTGACGGCTTGTTTTTTGCGGGATGAGTTGACGTTGTTATTGGTGCCATTTTCAGGCATGTGACATTTTTTGATCGCTTTCTATTCCAGCTTTTGGGAGGCAGAATGAACAAAAACCAACAATTCAGGATTTGTTTTTTTTGTTTTATTTTATTCTGCTCCGGGTGTGGTAAAATTGATAAGGTAGCTTTATTCTTCGGGTCAGTAGGTTTACAGCGGTACCACATTTATATTGTTTTTTATGTTTTGGCGTTTTTACACAATAAAAGCTATTTTATAGAAAAAATTATTTTTTTGCATCGCTTTATTCTGAGAGCTGTAGCTTTTTGAATTTTCGGATGATGGAGCTGTATGGCGGCTTGTTTTTTGCGGGACAAGATGACGTTTTTAGCGGTACCATTTTTATTTATATTCGTCTTTTTGATCGCGTGTTATTCCATTTTTTGTTTGGCGGTATGATGATAAAGCATTGTTTTTTGCTTTGTTTTTTATTTTTATTTTTTTACCGTGTTCACTGAAGGGGTTAACTAGTGGAACAGTTTTATAGGCCTGGTCGTTACAGACGCGGCGATACCAAATATGTGTACTTTTATTGTTTTTTTTTTGTTTTTTTTCATAATAATATTTATTGATGGGTACGTTATATTTTTATTTTTAATGGATTATTATTTTTTTCTTTTTTTTTCACTTTCTGGGAGTTTTTACACTTTTTTACTTTGTCCCACTGTGGGACTTTCACTTTTTTTATTCTGATCGCCTGCACAGCATAGGGATGGAGCACCATCCCTGTGCCGTGCAGGCAGTCAGCGCTGGACAGGGAGAAGATAGTTTGATGATGCACTGCGCATGTCCAAACAATCTTCCTGCTGTCTGGTGACCCGGATGTTGTCATGACGACATCGGGTCGTCATGGCAACACCCGGGAAGCCGCGGCAGACAGCGCTGGAGGCCGGAAGAGGAGGTGAGTATACCGATCACCTCCCCTTGCCTCCGCAATGCTGTGATCGACTTCGATCGCAGCATTGCAGGGGTTAATGTGCTGGGGGCGGTGCGGGACCGCTCCCTGCACATAGTACCGGGTGTCAGCTGTGACAATCAGCTGACACCCGGCGGCGATCACGCCCGCACAACCTCTGTGCGCGCGCTATCGCTATGACGTACTAATATGGGTCAGGCTCTTAAATCCCAGGGCACAGACGCGTATTAGTACGTCATGGGCTTTAAAGGGGTTAAAGATGCATTTTTTTGTTCTTCATCATCTATGTGTTCTCCATTATAAGTGTATTGATTTTTGGCAATTATATGCAGTGTGTGCGTTAATGTTATGTTTCCCTTGTCGTAGTTTAGTCCTAGTCTGCATGGGGGTGGTCCCGCCTCTGTTCAAACGGGTGACGTTGCATACATATGTGTTATGTATACCTGGACCATGCACGCAGGGGCATCGTCGTCCCCACACGCTGTTTTCCCTTCGGCATCCATGGGCTATCAGCCGCGATGCCGTCGGAGTCCGGTGTCTGGGTAACGGCGATGCTCTGTGCGTCACTTCTGGTCCGTTGCGAGGCATCTCTGGGTAGCGTTGTGGTTCACATGGTGACAAGTCACATGATTAGTATCATCCACCCCCAGCGTCTCGCGGTGTTTACGCAAGACACTATTTAAATGACCATCTGTGATACTTGAGCAGTCCCCTTGAGAAAGGCACATAGCGCCGAAACGCGCGTTGGGGATACACACATGGAGTGTGCTCTTTTCCCCCTACAGAGGTAAAAAAAACTTTTTTGACTTGTATCCATCTATATATTGTGGTGATAGGGAATGTGACCATCGGTTCATGGTGATGATGCTGCTCTTCCTGACTGAACATAAATGTTCGTATGTATATTTGATTCATATAGCGCAGCATTTTGTCCATTTCAATTTACTTTAAATAACGGACACCTTCCATGTAATAGCCACACTTCGTGTGATGTAGTGCTTGATTTTAATGCTTTTATGCAATTGTGTATTGATCTATGCAACTATATGTGGATTTATGTGTATTTATCGTCTCCCCAGATTCTCTGATGTTTAATATTCAATAAAGTATTTTTGTATTTTTCTAACAATTGGGCTATTATCGTTGTTTGTGCTTTGCACTCCTTCTTTTTGCTATATGTTAACGATGGCCCCTATATAATCCGACTAGAAGATTGCAATAATGATAAATGTGGATATACCATATATTACTTAGTTACATAATAGTGGCAATTCTAAGTCTGATTCTAATTTCTTTCTCTCTACCACTGAATGATAGCAGCGTAACATAAACTCAAATACAGTGTCTTATTTTTGGGAGGTCTAACTGTATTCCCATGCACCTCTGTCTTCACACCCAGACATGGGTATAAGCTTCCTGATTTTGTCTATTTGTTCTTGTCCTCCACCTTCTCCTCATCCTTCACATCCTCCTCCATATCACTACCATATCACCATATCTACGTCTCTTGCAAGGGGCAGTGGAGGCAAACAGTATGGGAGACCCACTTCCTAATAATGGGAAAATTGTTATCAGGAGGCCCTCCAACCTCTACATCTCTTGCAAGGTCATTGGAGTGCCTCGTAATTTTTGGCAGCCGTTGCATTCACTGCATAGGCAAATAGTATGGGAGACCAACTCTTTTTTAATGGGAACATGTCGTACTCATTACTGTAGCCCAGCTCCATGTGTCTTTAAATTGTTAATTGGGTTTTTTCTAAATTTTGGCAGCCGTTGGACTCACTGCGGCGTGCTTGCATAGTGCACCACCTCCCACTATGCAAGACCACAATCTTACCTGTCAGTCCAGCCTGTAAACCGTGCTCCAGATTCTTGCTGTGTGCATGTCTCTTGACTGACTGCTTAGGGTGGCGGCCCGGTTACTTCCTGATTCTTATAGCTGCTGTGGTGCACCTCTATTGCGTCTCTAGCCTTTTGCTGTGAGTCTCTGGATATTTAAACCCCCTCCACCCAGTAGGAGGTGCCTGAGCAACACTAACATTCAGTGTGTGCTTTTCTCTGAAGTTGCCAGGTCCAGTTCTATTTCTGTCTGTCTCGCCACTCTGGGGGCTGCATTCCCAGACCTGTTATCTGTGACTTCTAGTCTGTTTCTGCCTCTGGGGGCCTTATACCCAGGCTCATTCCTGTAATTCGCTGCAGTAACAGTTCCTGTCTGAACTGTCTCCTAGCCTCTTATCTGTTTTGTCTCTATGTCCATTTCCTCCCTTTTTCTGCAGTGTCTGAACCAGCACTTGGCTATACCTAGGCTCGTTTCTGTATTTCGTTGCAGTAACAGTTCCTGTCTGAACTGTCTCCTAACCTGTTACCTGTTTTGTCTCTGTCCGTTTCCTCCCTTTTTCTGCAGTGTCTGAACCAGCACCTAGCTCCAACTCGTTGTCTCTGTACTTCTGTTTGTGAGTTTTGTGTCCACTCGCTACTTCATAGGAAGTACCTTGTGTGTATCTGGTTCTGCTTGTTCCCTTTGCCTTCTTTGGTATCTTTCTGTATTTTCCAGTCTGTTCCATGGGAACAGGGCTCTGTCCTTTCTGTCTTGTTCACTGTACGTGCGGTTTCGCTCTGCTCTTAATTGCCCACCGCTCCGGCGGTTCCCCTCTGCTCTGCCTTGCCCACCGCTCCGGCGGTTCCCCTCTGCTCTGCCTTGTTCACCGCTCCAGCGGTTCCTTTCTGCTCTGTCTTGCATACCGCACCAGCGGTTTTAGCTCTGCTCTGCTTGTTCACCGCGGTTGCTGGTTTCTGCTCTGCTTTGCTTGTCTACCGCTTCTGCGTTTTTTTGCTCTGCTCGGCTTGTCTACCGCATCTGCGGGTTTTGCTCTGCCCAGCTTGTCTACCGCATCTGCTGCTTTGTCTCTGTCTCCCAGTCTGTATTGGAGTCTATCCTGCTTGCGCTCCAACCTGCTAGTACCTGCCTGTTTGCACTCCAGCTGTGCTTGCCAGTATTTCCCTGTCTGTACACCAACCGTGCTTGCCAGTACCCCCCCTGTCTGCATACCAGCCGTGCTTGCCTATACCCACCTGTCTGTATGCCAGCCTGGCCTGCCTGTTCCTGCATTCCCCGGTGTGGGTCAACAGCTGTGACCGGGGTCTAACCTGGTGTAGCACCTGGTCCCTCTGCTCGGTTCCTCCTTGGTTCACGGAGTCGTTAGCCGCCGTGCGACCTTGGTCGGATCGGGTAGATACTTAGTTGCGCCCCTCCAGGCACTCCTCGGTTCATGGTACAGTGGGACCACTAATCACACTCACGCCAGACAGTCAGGCCGCGAGTGTAACATCGTTACTGTGCCCAGCTCTATGTGTCTTTAAATTGTTAGTGGGGTTTTTCCTAAATTTTGGCAGCTGTTGGACTCACTGCATACCCTATAACTGTATAGCAGATCCTTATCCTTTCTAATGGGAACATGTCATTACTGTGGCCCAGCTCTATGTGTCTTTAAATTGTTAGTGGGGTTTTTCCCAAATTTTGGCAGCCCTTGCAGTCACAGCATGGGCATTACCACTATAGGAGACCCACTCCTTTATAATGGGAATATTTTTTTTACTGAGACCCTCCTCTATGTCTCTTCAAAGGGGTATTGGGTTACGTCCAAATTTTTGGCAGCCCTTGCAGTCACTGCATACGCAATAACAGTATAGGAGACCCACTCTTTAATAATGGGAACAACAAAGCATAGCCGACTGCTGGCCCTTTAAGAATAGTAAGGCAGTAAAAATAGTGTTTGTGACTTTCACAATCCCTCCTTCATAAATGAAACAGGATGTGTCTGATGATGTTTCACACACCACATGGCCAGATAAGGTTGTAAAATGTTAAAATGCCATTTCCTGCTGAATGCATTTGTCACGGTTGAAAGAAATGCAAAAATGCATCAAAAACGCTGTGTGTGAACATAGCCCAAGGTGTGAAGGAGGATTTTTGTTTTTGGTTATTGATTTTGCCTTATATACAAGTCATTACCCTGGAAAGGATGTTCCTTAACCGGTTCCCGACCGCCCACTGTAGATAAACGTCGGCGCTTGCTGGGCTCTGTGCAGCGCCGACGTTTAAAAACGGTGGGTGGTCTCGCAGCGCTCAGGACCCCTAGGGTCCTGCAAGCGCTGCGATTCCGGTGCAGAGCGTTAGCTCTGACAGGGAACATCATCGGGACCTGATTAGATCAGGTCCCAGTGATGTTAACCCTTAGCTGTCTTCTATATGCTGTGATCTATAGTGATCACGGCATATAGGAGACAGCAGGAGGAGAGGGGGTCGTCAACTTACCTCTCCGAAGACCTCCGTGTCCTTCCAGGACCTGGGGTTGCTATGGCAGCTGGAGGTCACATGACCGCCTCCAGCTCTGCCATATATGGTGTCCTGTCTGGCTCAGCTGCAGCTGTAGCCAGACAGGAGACTCTGACTGAAACAGTCAGGGAAGATCTCATGTAATGTAATATATGTCTATTACATTACATGAGATCAGAGATCAGAAAAATAAAAATTAATGTCCCATACAGGGACTAAGAAAAAATGTGAAAAAAAGTAAAAAAAAAGTTTTTAAACTATTAATAAAAAAATCACAAAATAAATAAAAATAAATAAATAAAATATTAAACCAATAAATCCGTATATTTTTACAAAACCAAAAAAAGTACACATATTTGGTATCGCCGCGTCCGAAACAACCCGAGCTATAAAACTGTCACACTAATTAACTCCTTCTGTGCACACCGTAATAAAAATAAATAAAAAACGGAGCAAAAAAATATGCTTTTTCATCATATTGCCAAACAAAAAGTGGAAAAAAATGCGATCAAAAAACAAAATAGAAATAAAAATGGTACCACTGAAAATGTCATCTTGTTACGCAAAAAAAAGCCGCCATACAGCTCCATCAGCCGAAAAATAAAAAAGTTATAGCGCTCAGAATAAAGCAATGCAAAAAAAATATTTTTTTCTATAAAATAGTTTTATTGTGTAAAAACGCCAAAACATAAAAAAAATACAGTAAGTGTAGTATCGCTGTAAACGTACTGACCCGAAGAATAACGCTGCCTGATCACTTTTAGCACACGCAGAACGGCATAAAAAAAAACCTCAAAAAACAATTCCTGAATTGTTTGTTTTTGTTAATTTTACCTCCCAAAAAACGGAATAGAAAGCGATCAAAAAATGTCACGTCCCCAAAAATGGTACCAATAAAAATGTCAACTCGTCCCGCAAAAAACAAGCCGTCACATGACTCTGTCGGCCGAAATATGGAAAAATTATAGCTCTCAAAATATGGTGATGCAAAAACTAGATTTTGCAAAAAAAGCGTCTTTTAGTGTGTGACAGCTGTCAATCATAAAAACCCGATATCAATCTGGTATCTCTGTAATCACACCGACCCGAAGAATAAAGTAATCTAATCAGTTATATCACACTAGGAACGGCGTAAAAAATAAATAAAACCAATTCTTCACCTGCTACTGATTTGTTTATTATGTCCCCAAAGATCCCAGTAAGGCTCTGCCCACATTTATCCTGTGCTCTGCGCTGAGCACTTACACCAGGGTTTCCGTGTAAATCTCTGAAATACATGATTCAGCCGGAACCCATGACGGAAGATTCCCTGTAATGAGACAGATATAGGCCACTGTGGACGCCGTCTAGCCTGGGATCCCACGGTGTCATTTGTTTTAGGCGTGCATAAAAGTGCGGTTGGCCACAGTTTTGTGCACTTCTGAAAAAAAGGACACCGCTACACAGAGGCCAGACGGTGTCCAGAGTAACTCTGCTGCCTCATTACAGTGAATGGATCCTGCAGGGGTTTCATCTGAATTACATCACTTGGAAATTTAGATGGAAACCCCGATGTAAGTGCTCAGCCTAGAGCGCCGGATAAATGTTACGTAAAATGTTCCCAATAAAAGCTTCAACTCAGTCCTCAAAAAAAGCTAGTCCCCACTCAGGTCCGTCATCTGTTAAAAATATAAGGGACTTCCAAGTTACTGGTAGTAGAAAGGCTCTGGAAAAGCAAAATGACCCTTGCCCCCCAAAAGAAATTCAGAAAATTTTGTGCTCCCAAATCCAAATGCCTATTCTACAATAATTTGTTCTCCAATTGTCAAATAGCACTCCGTCCCCCCCAGATCTCACCGTATGGCTAAGCGGTACGATACAGCCACATATGGGGTATTGACACTTTTAGAAGAAATTGTGTGACGCATTTCGGCACCATTTTTACCCATTGCCCTGTGTGAAAATGTAAAATCTGAGGGTAAAACATTTTTTTGTGGTAAAAATACAATTATGTTTTCTTCACTGCCCAATGGTATAAATTTAAAAATTAAAAAATACTCACTACTTCCCTAGATGAATTCCTTGAGAGGTGTAGTTTACAAAATGGGGTCACTTGTGGGGGTTTCTGCTGTTTCTGCATGTCAGCGACTCTTCAAATGTGACATGGTGTCTGCTGCCTATCCCAGCCAACATAGCGCTCCTTTCTCTTCCGAACCCTGCCGTACACCAAAGCAGTGGTTTTCCCCCACATATGGGGTATCGGCGTACTCAGGAGAAATTGTACAACAAATTTCATGGTGCAATTTCTCCGGTTATCCTTATGATAATGCAAAATTAGGGGATGAAAAACATTTTTTATGGGAAAAATGTGAAAATTTTATTTTCACGGCTCAATATTATAAACTTCTGTGAAGCAGCTGGGGGTGCAAGGTGCTCACCACACATCTAGATAAGTTCCCTAAGGGGTCTAGTTTCCAAAATGGTGGCACTTGTGGGGGGTTTCCGCTGTTTAGACACATTAGGGGCTCCACAAATGTGACATGGCGTCCGCTAATTATTCAAATAAATTTTACATTCAAAAAGTCAAATGGCGCTCCTTCCCTTTCAAACCCTGCCGTGCGCCCAAACAGTGGTTTTCCCTCACATATGGGGTATCGGCGTGTTCAGGAGAAATTGCACAACAAACTTCATGGTGCAATTTATCCTGTTACCCTTATGATAATACAAAATTAGAGAATGAAAAAGATTTTTTGTGGGAAAAATGTGAAAATTTTATTTTTACGGCTCAATATTATAAACTTCTGTGAAGCAGCTGGGGGTGCGAGGTGCTCACCACACATCTAGATAAGTTCCCTAAGGGGTCTAGTTTCCAAAATGGTGGCACTTGTGGGGGGTTTCCACTGTTTAGTCACATTAGGGGCTCCCCAAATGCGACATGGCGTCTGCTAATTATTCAAACAAATTTTACATTCAAAAAGTCAAATGGCGCTCCTTCCCTTTCAAACCCTGCCATGCGCCCAAACAGTAATTTGCCTCCACATATGGGGTATCAGCGTGTTCAGGAGAAATTGCACAACAAATTTCATGGTGCAATTTATCCTATTACCCTTATGATAATGCAAAATTAAGGGATGAAAAACGGTTTTGTGGGAAAAATGTGAAAATTTTATTTTTACGGCTCAATATTATAAACTTCTGTGAAGCAGCTGGGGGTGCGAGGTGCTCACCACACATCTAGATAAGTTCCCTAAGGGGTCTAGTTTCCAAAATGGTGGCACTTGTGGGGGGTTTCCACTGTTTAGTCACATTAGGGGCTCCCCAAATGCGACATGGCGTCTGCTAATTATTCAAACAAATTTTACATTCAAAAAGTCAAATGGCGCTCCTTCCCTTTCAAACCCTGCCATGCGCCCAAACAGTAATTTGCCTCCGCATATGGGGTATCAGCGTGTTCAGGAGAAATTGCACAACAAATTTCATGGTGCAATTTATCCTATTACCCTTATGATAATGCAAAATTAAGGGATGAAAAACGGTTTTGTGGGAAAAATGTGAAAATTTTATTTTTACAGCTCAATATTATAAACTTCTGTGAAGCACCTTGGGGTTCAAGGTGCTCACCACACATCTAGATAAGTTCCCTAAGGGGTCTAGTTTCCAAAATGGTGTCACTTGTGGGGGGTTTCCACTGTTTAGGCACATCAGGAGCTCTCCAAACGCAACATGGCGTCTGCTAATTATTCAGACAAATTTTACATTCAAAAAGTCTAATGGCGCTCCTTCCTTTCCGAGCCCTGCCGTGCGCCCAAACAGTGGTTTTCCCTCACATATGGGGTATCAGCACGCTCAAGAGAAATTGCACAAAAAATTTTGGGGTCCATTTTTTTCCTGTTACCCCTGTGAAAATAAAAAAAATTGGGTCTAAAGTAACATTTTTGTGAAAAAAGTTAAATGTTAATTTTTTTCTTCCACATTCCAAAAATTTCTGTGAAGCACCTGAAGGGTTAATAAAGTTCTTGAATGTGGTTTTGAGCACCTTGAGGGGTGCAGTTTTTAGAACGGTGTCACTTTTGGGTATTTTCTGTCATAAAGACCCCTCAAAGTGACTTCAAATATGATGTGGTCCCTAAAAAAATGTTTTTGTAAATTTTGTTGGAAAAATGAGAAATTGCTGGTCAACTTTTAACCCTTATAGCTCCCTAACAAAAAAAAATTTTGGTTCCAAAATTGTGCTGATGTAAAGTAGACATGTGGGAAATGTTATTTATTAAGTATTTTGTGTGACATATTTCTCTGATTTAAGGGCTTAAAAATTCAAAGTTTGAAAATTGCAAAATTTTCAAAATTTTCGCCAAATTTCCGATTTTTTCACAAATAAACGCATGTGATATCAAAGAAATTTTACCACTATCATGAAGTACAATATGTCACGAAAAAACAATCTCAGAATCAGGGGGATCCGTTGAAGCGTTCCAGAGTAATTGCTTCATAAAGTGACAGTGGTCAGAATTGAAAAAATTGGCCCGGTCACGAAGGCAAAAACAGGCTCTGGTGCGAAGTGGTTAACATATTTCCCAGGAAAATCCATTTTGGTTTAGTTTTTGTATGTTTTATTGTGAGTCCGTAAAAGTGGCGTAATACCTCTGACAACATTGTTGACATCATTGACCTGGGAGTCAGAAATGCTTCCAGGAGTCTTCCCCATGCTGTTCCCATGTCATTTGAGTACTGTTCCCATCGATTTGGGCAATTTTTAGGCCCTCTGCAGACCGCCAGGGGGGGGGGCGCCGAAAGAATGCTGGAGTTTCCCATAGACTTACATTGGGCTCGTTACTTGGACCGAGCAGCCGAGTATTCCAATTTGCTTGACTCGAGCAGCGAGCACCCGAGCATTTTAGTGCTCGCTCGTCACTAGTTTTCAGCTATACCATTTTTATTTCCATTAGACTTTTTCATCGTGTTTTATTCCACTCTTTGTTTGGTGGTAAGA